>NW_017257841.1:224571-291261 GCF_001594055.1 Mycetomoellerius zeteki | reverse complement strand
TACTATCTAATTTGCTGCAGCAGCCAATCTTTTTTTCAGTGCAGCTTTAATGTTTTTGTTGTTAGCAACAAGAGTTTGCTGCTTGTCACATGTTTATAATCGGTAAATATGAAAGAACAATGAGAAATACGCGTCAACATGTCACAACAGAAGAAACTGTCACAATAGAAGTTCTTTCAGTATAGACATTTTCAATTGCCAATAATCCGGAATAACTGCTAAACTATCTTATTGTTAGTTGTGTTCCCAACTGAGTAACAATGAAAAACTTTTTGTTGATGTTCCATGTTTCTCGAAAAAGTTGGCGGTTGTTGAAATGTTTTTTGATGTTTCTTAGGTCAGATTCCACCGATAATGTAAGATTAACTTTGATCTCGGTTCAATTACTCTTTGTCTTTTTATAATTCTAAGAATTAGAAAAAGATAAACAGCAACTTAAACCGAGATTAAAGTTAATCTTACCGTAATGGTACCAGGCTTTAATACACTTCTGTTGCTAACGACAAAACTTACAGTTTGTCGCGTGTTTCCAATCGAGAGAAGATGTTTGTAATTCGGAAACGTATTCAACGAGTAATAAAAAGTTTCTCATTGTTGTTGCAATAAAGACTTAGCTTAAACGTTCTAAGCTAATCGTAAGCGTAGCTTGGTGCTCGCCGAGAGAAATACCGAGTAGACACTTCCGACCGATGTATTTGAAGTTTTCGATGGCCGCGTCTCGTTTCAACAGAATTCCTCTCGAGGAACGTGAGAACGTATAGGATGTAATGGATACCAATTGAAGACATACTGTCTGTATGTTCTCGTACTCATATTTTTACGGTCGATCACCCTACCTTGCCGCCCGAATAAAAGCGAGCTGATCGTCACGTTTCTGCGACACCAGGAATACGAATTAGCCCGGTCTCTCTTTTTTTTCAATCGATTGACGTCGTCGCCGGAGAAACTAGACACATGAGACCAAGACAGTTTCTAGTTCTCCAAAAACTCGCGTAAAAGCGGCCGTAAAGACAGTCGTACAGCGGGCGTCGACTTTCTCCTTGATAATGCGATTTACGTCAGCAAGCGGCACCGATGACCGGGAATCGGCTCGAAGAGATAGCGGCTAATCGATCGACCGACCGGGGTGACTTTGACTAAACTCCGATTAACTTATCGAGTAATACCTGCACTATTTTAGCAATGTGGACAGAATGATTAGTTTTTAGATGTTTGTCACGTGAAAACAGGGATTAGATTAGGGATGAGTTAGAAGTTATATACTGAGAAAAACATTCTGGTTGTACCAACAAGAAGTACAAATAAAACGAGTTCCGATCATATGAATCAGAATTCTGATTATCGTAAGACGTAATTGAATTTCTGATTATCTCGACTAGAATATCTAATAGATATAGATGTAAGCGTCTGATTTGTATCTTTCTGATTGAATCTATGAGAATTCCAATTAATACAGCGAAACTTTTTTTCCAGTGCGTAGTTGGAAGTTTTGATAGCAATTTTGTTGAATTAACTGTCGTCAATCGAGGTTTAGTCGAAGTCATTTTTAATTCTTCGGAGTTGAGGTCTGTAACACAATTACTCACGTTGAGTCTGTGAGGCTCATTTAATTTATGCTGACTAAAAAGCACTAATTAATTTCAAGCAATTAAAGCGTCATAATTCATATAAAAAAGTGTGTATATGTGTGTATGTGTGAATACTGAGTTTAATTTAATAACAATAATTTAAATTTGCAGATGTCATAAAGAATATAATGGAATAAGTTACATAGATCTACCATCACAACTCCGGAGAGTTAATAGCTGCATTCGCTGCATTCAACAGAAAAAGTAGTTTTACAGGTATTATAAAATTCTTTTGTATGATTGTGTATGGTTTATAAACCAATTAGATGTGTGCAAAGCTGCTTTTTCTGCTGTCTTCAGATTAGAGATTGAGACTGAGATTGGATTAGAATTTAACCAATCAGAAATAAAAACCAATTTCATATTTAGTGAATTTCGCTTTGATTGGTTAATTTTCAATCTAATTTCAATCTCGATCTCTAGTCTGATCGCGGTTTAATAAGGGTTGCTGGAAGATTTCGGACAGATACCGATGACAGGCACGCATTCGTATCCATAGGTCCGACAAACGGATTCGAAGGCCGCTCGAACAGGAACATCCTCTTGAAAAAATGTGGGACGGCGACCCCGAAATCGTTCCGTTTCACGCTTCACCGTGGCGCGCCTTCGTACACCGCGACGGATCCGAAGAACGAAACAGGCTTCCCTCGATAAGATCTATGATCCTGATTCGCGTCACGGACCGCATCCGGAAGTGAATCAGCCGTGCGGCTCACGGATTCCCAAGAGCTCCGTTTCCGACGAAGCCGATCTTCGTCGGAAAGATGAAAAGGAGCTTACGTCAAATACGAAAAATCTTAAAGTCGTCGCGGCATATTGTCAGCGAAGCGTCCCCGCCATTTGTGAGTCACCCGTTATAGGCACGATGTATACAAAAACGCGAGTAACGAACAGGGCGAGGTCGTGGGAAAGCGGCTGAAGTCGAGGATCTTTTTTTTATTCTTAGAACTAGGGAAAAAAATAAAAAATGGTATTAAAATTAATCTAAGAGGAATAATAAACAGCTTGCTTGATCTTTCTTTCACTGCACGGAGAGGATTTTTTCTTAGAACTTACCTTGAAAATATGGTAGTCAACCTGCGACAACATTGTATTTTGAAGAATTTTAATGTAAATCTCTTTCATTCATTAACAAAACTACAATAAAGTATAAAATAAGTTTGATTAATTTTGACTGAAGTGATAAATTAAAAAAAAAAATTCTCTCCGTATAGATGAAAAGAGGAAATCGAAGACGAGAATCTATTTTTTATTCTTAGAACTAAGGAAAAGGATAAAAGTGAATTAAAAACCGAGATTGAAATTAATCCACATTTCCTAATAACAATTTATTGATGACACGTTTTAAATTAATAAAACGAAGGGCATGTGCCACAAGTTCTTGGTAACGAGATAATATTTTATTCTGTTGATATATAATTCAAACAATAATAACTATAAACGTTTCAGCCTCGATCAGGCCTTCTTCAGTATATAAACAACAAATATGAATTTCGGATAATTGTTTACAAATCACGTCGCAAAATCAGAACATTAAGAATCGGTTAATTACGAAGTCAAATTTAAAATAAGTCAAAAAGATGATAGCGCAAAACGCTCGTTAATAATAAAATTTTTTTATGATTCGTCAGTGAATTTGGACACATTTTAAATTAAATGTTGGACACAGTTAAACATTGGGTCAATATTGAACCAATATTGAGCCAATAAATTGTGCTAGAGTTGATAGAAATGGGGATATTATTCCCGATCATTGTGTGCAAATCTAAAAAGGAGAGAAAAAAATAGAGAGGTTTTTCTAATTTTTTCTAGACGAGAAGAGGATACGGAAGTCGGTATTCTCGGCTAGATACAAAAATATGCGTCGAATAATCCAAATAGAAAACGTGCGAGCGCACTTTCTCAAAGCGCGAAGACGAATGACGGCTCACAGCTGGGCTTTGCGAAAAAGGGGATCCGGCTTTATTTATTTATTTCATAGCCTCCTCCGAGCCGCACATCGCCGACAGCCTACGTTCCGTACGTTGCGTATCGGGACAATCGGCAAACCTCAGGGAGAGGGACAACCGTACCGATAAAACTACATTCGCGCTCTCTCGTCGCTTCAGTGTTGCCTACGGTGTATACGAACGCATCGCGCAGTGACGTCGTGAAGCGCAAAGCGGACGAAGCAGAGCGGAGTGGAGTGGAGTGGAGTACCGTATCTCGTCCGTCTCGCCGCGCGGCGCGTAGCGTAGCGATTCGTGTTGATTCGTGTTGCACGCAGTAGCGGTGACGCCGGTGACGTCGACTGCACACGCGCGCGCATGCGGCGGTAGCAGTGGGTAGCAGCCGAAGAAAGAGAACGAGATTAGAGCGCGAGAAAGTGGGAGAGAAGGATGAAGCGAATACGGGGAGGGGAAGGAATGACACGGGAAGTGTAACGCACGCGGCGGGTAGAAGGATAGATAGAATATAGACGAGCCGAGCGAGCTGGAGGGAACGTGACGGCGTTAAACGGAAGCGAGAAGAGGCGAGCGGGACGGAACAAGAAAAATGCGTTTGGAGCGAGGAGGAGAGAGCGAAGGACCGTTGTAGCCGAGTTCGGCCGGCTCGGCCAATCCGCTCGGCGCGACTCGCGCCTACCGAGAGTACCGGGTACCGGGTTCCAATCCGTAGGGACCTCAGGCCGCCTCAGGGTGGTTTCAGAAACCGCTCGGCGCCCCGCGCACGTCATTCGTCGATTCGCCTCGGCCGGCGGCCGTGCTCGTCGCCTTCGACCATCATCCGATGGAGGTTAGGAACGCCGACGTTCGTCCGCGCCTGGTGAACACTCCCCGGTGAACGATCCCGGGCGGGCGTGCGCGCTCGCTCGCTCGCGAAGGAACAGTGTTCTCGTGTTCACGTCTGTCAACGTATATAGTCTGTATTCGTGCACGCGTGAACGCGGGTGTATCCCGGAACGGATAAATAATGTCGAGCAGTGTGTGTCACCCGCCCCTGCCAGCACGAATGGAAGCGTTCACCACGAGGCTCTGCCTGCGTGCGGTTGATCAGTATGAGCGGCTTCTGCAGACCCACTTCAACAAGGTACGCGACCGCCCTGCGGTCCTCGGGGGGTCGAAGTTGAGGGGGGAAGGGAGAAGGAGTCGTTCCCTGTGCTCTTTTCTCTCGGTGCCTTTCGCGTGGGTTCCCCCCCGTTTAACGGAGGATCGACGCGTGAATTACTGGCGAGACGGCGTCGACGGAATTCGGAGTACGAGATTAATATGCGTGAACGGCGTGCACGCACGCCGCGTAGACCGTGTCTACGTCAGTCTACGTGTTCTAGATTGGCGTAATCGACGATAACCGGAGCCCGGCCACGTCGTTTACAAAACACGCCCGGGCGTATTAAATTCGTGATTCGTGATTGACTGACGCGAAGGACCGCCGAGACACGCCGTCGTGCAATCGATCGAATAATTACTCGGTTTGCAACGGAAGATCATTGACCTGTTGTACATGCACCTCACTTATCACCGGGCCTACGTACACGATTTCATCTCGCTCGACGGGCGACCGTGTATCATACAGGGTGTCCCGAACGAAGATTATACGTCGCGATAGCGCGCGCCGTTTGCTATCATAATCAAGAAAGGCCAGTGAGACTCGGAGGTCGATTGTGTATCTTGAAGTGAGGTGAAAATTACGAAAGTGCAAATTCATTATTTATAATAAATTTGTATTGGCGCTTTTTCGTATTTAGTTGATTCCTTCAAGTAAACAATCCTGTTTTTAATCTTACAGTTAGTCTTCATTGTTTATATAATTTCATTATAATCAACATCTAGTGAATTTGCTCCTTTTTATAATTTTTATCTTGTTTCAAGATACACGATCATTTCACCAATGTGTGATTAACTTCTTTAATCTCGGATCAATTTACTTTTTATCTAATTCTAAGAAAATCAGAAAAAGATAAGTAGTGAGTTAAACCGAGATTAAAGTGAATTTTACATAGGTGAAACCGGAGCTTGTGAGGTCTCTGTGTTCTTTTAGCTGTACTCTTGCACGGTTTATCTTTTCCTTTTTTTTCCCGACATGGAGAGAAAAGAAGGAAAGCTGAATTCTGTGAGAAATTCAGCTAAAAAGAACAGGGGCCTTATTCTCGAAAAATATCGTATAGCAAAATACTAGAAAAATATTGTACACTGAAAAAAATGATGTATCAACAGCGTTATTTTAGTTGAAAATAATTTTATTAATTTAATAACACCATTAATGAAACAAATAAGTCATGCTCTTGTTTTAATAAAATTTTATTTGTTTCGTTAATACTGTTGTTAAATCAACAAGATTATTTTCAGTTCAACAGCACCAAAGTGCTCGAAGAATTTATATTCTGTTCCACGAACACGCATTTTCCTGGAACACAATAGTGCGTAGAAAATACAGTAAAATAAGATGAAAGAAAGGAATGCGTGGAAGGAAAGACACTGGAAAAAAGGGACTGTAAATCAAATGGGATGAAAGAAATCGTCTGCAATCCGATATTATTGGGTCCTTGAGGATTCATTTTTTTTGTTCGTGTCTCTCTTCTGAAGATTACTGACTTTTCAAAATTGATCAATCTTTGTCTTTTCTGTTCTTTATTCAGATTGACGAAATTCCTTTCCAAAAAGAGATTCGTTATTTCTTTGCAGGTATACAATGTATATAATAAATCAAAGTATGAAATAATATAATATAATAATGTATAATAAACCGGTAATGAGAGTAAGAACATAATGATATATAATAAGTTATTAAAAGGTCATCTTTATTACCGTCATAGAACTACGCAATCTTATCGTTTTATTAATGCTTTTGTTCATTCAACGTGACGAGTAATAAAACATTTCTTCTAACAATAAAATATTTCTTCCCGAATTTAATTGAATTGTTGTTAAACATTATTGCGTAAAATTAATTTTTTTTTTAAGACTAAAAAGAGAAAGAAACATTCGGTACAGCTGGCGCAACGGGAGGTCGTGCGAGCAATGACGTACATTGCACCTTTGTTCTTTTGAAGCTTTCCAACTTTCTTCGCTTCGCCTCACTTCCTCGGATCTTCCTCTGCTAATTCCCATCCCCAGATAGATCTCGCCTCGTCTCGCGCGATATCGCGAAAGGCGGATATCGACGATTAATCACGATGGAGCCTTGATACAGGTATACGCGTGAAAAATAATGATAGATTTTCCTATTAATGACGCACGCGCGCATTGCCAACCAGCATAGTCATCGCTGATGATATGTGGCGGCATTAATACACGTCCACGTGCCGCGGTCTCGCTATTCGACGGAGAAAACAAGAAGAAAACGGAGGGAGGAATATTCATAGTGTACGGATGTTTTCTGACACGCGAGCTTTGTTGTAAAAATTCTTCGATCGACGGACTAATTTGACACGGAGAACGGAAATCGAGAGAGAACCGAACGATTTCTCCGACGGGGATGTCTACCGACGGAACGCCGCATCGTGCCACCACCTCAGCCTGGCAGGTTGAAAGGGTTAAGCGTGCAACCTAGTTTGAACGAGAAATCGCTCGGCGATGCCTAAGCCCGAGTCATACTGTATCTACATGATTGGATAATTTTTTACGGCTTAAGTCTAGATTCACAACTTTACTTTAAGACCGATATTCATAGTCTTATATTTAAAACTGTCTCAAGCTATCACGAACCAATCAGAGACGATATTTATAGTCCCTTCTTATTTTAAGACCGTCTTAAGTAATGTCTTAAGACGCCAATGTGGTTCTCGGATTGATTCGTGACATCTCAAGGCAGAACTTAAGATAGTCTTGAATATAAGAACTGATTATGAATACTGACCTTAGTCGATTATTTTTCACATCCGAGTTCGACTCTCAGCCGAGGTAATATTTTTCACAATGAATAAATTTATTTACAAATTTTCAGCATATTAAGTATTCTTTAATAGATGCCTATTGAGCATGAAAAATTGTAATATTATTTCAGTAGTTTAGCTGTATTTTTAAGTCCGATACAATTTTGGCGCGCAGTTCAAAATGACTACAAGTATGGTATATATATATATATATATATATATAAAATCCACATTGAGAATTATTTAAGCATCAAAGATTCAGCTTCGACCGTTATAGGTCTTTATTTCTTGATTATTGTTGTGTTCTCATGGTCTAATAAGATTCTTATCGATTATTTTCTTCATAATTCCTATAATTAATCGATCTTTTACGGTTTAAGGCTTAAAGTTTAAATTTCATACTTTAAAATCACATTGTAGATGTGATTGTAGATGCTTAAGCGTAGTTATAAGAATTGACCAACCACAGTCGAATATTTTTATATTCGATTATAGTGGGTTAATTCTTACACTGTAGTTACGCAATTTTAGATTGGGCTTTATATCCCCATTTTTTATGTGTGAGCTGGTCTGGGTATGCATTGGAGATTGAGGGTTGCGAATTGGAAATTAGAATTTAGTCAGTGAGAATCGGATTGAAATAAAAATTATCTGGCCGAACACTAATTTCGAATTTGCAATCCTTAATCTCAAATGCATAGTGTGACACGGGCTTTACGATTTCGCGGAGCGATATGCGGCTGCGAAACAGATCGCTCGAGGCGCGCGGTGACACAGTTTTAAGCGCGGATACACTTGTTACCGAGTCGCGCGCGGAGCAGCGACGAGTTAAGTTGTGTATTTCATCGTTGGCAATAATCTCGCCGTGGTAATTTAATAACGGGATTCTCGGGCGTTCGTAACAGCGCAGGTAACACTCGGTCGAATTCCGACTTTCCGACGGGCGGATCTCCGCGTCGCGGAGCGATGAAGGCAGAGTGCGACGGACGCCGAGCGGTGTATTTCATTAATTAAAGCGTCGGGTTACTCGCGGCACCATTTACTCGACTCTGTATTCGTCATAAAAGCCCATTAGCGACGATTCGAGGCAGGATGAACGGGATATGAATTAAGCCGAATGCGTGTCCGGCCGAACTTAACGGAGACTACTTAGCACCGCGGCGTCGCGTCGTTATGCACAATTAACATTCATTTACGCTTGTTTTTCTTTCTAAAACGCAGGCGTAGCTAGCCGTGCCCGCTGTTTTTCCAGAGACGTATTTCTCAACCAATTTTCTTTTTCCGCTACTTTACAGCCCTGCGGGTTAATTTTTTCGTTACAGGGAATCCATCGAGCATTTTCGCGACGTGGAAATATTGCAACGATTTAAGCAGCGTCTACAATGAGATTTTTAGGTATAAAACTTAAGTAAATAAAATAAGATAAAATTGAGCCCTCGAGATAACAAATAAATATATATATAAATTAATGACAGGCGATTGAGAGCAAAAATTCGACGCAATTATTAGAGCGTTATAATTAATAAATGTATTTCATAGACTTTACAAATAATAAGATGATATCGAACGTTTCGATTCAGTTCGAGCCATCCCCAGCGATGTCCTAAAATAAAACTTAAGCTTTAAGCCGGAAGAAATTGATCAATCACAGTCGAAATGTGAAAAGAATAATCGACTGTGATTCGTCAATTTCTTACGGTTTAAGGCTAAAAGTTCAAGCTTTACACCTTAAAAGCTCGTAGACGCCGAGTCTTTATCGTCGAGTCACTAAACAATCTTAAGTTGTTTGCGATGTTTTACTTTACGGTAATCTACGATGTGCAAGATACGATAAGATTATATATTTTAGTTGTAAATACAGGAAGAAATCATACAAACAGTTAAAATTATATTAACAGTTATAATAGTACATTTGCTATACTTTTCGTTGCATCATCAAAGCAAAAAGACCGATGAAATTAGCGATAAAAAAATTCCTTTGTTTATTCGAATTATAACACTGCGCCCCAATCGACACCAACAAAAAGTATATCAATATTACATAATATCAATATTACAACTTCGTACTTAACAATATAAATGTAACATATATAACACATGGTCCGAATCCCGACTAAAGAAATATTTTTACAATAAATATTATTCGCAAATTTAAGATTCTTATTAATATTTGCTTATTAATATACTTATAAAGATGCTTACTATAGTATCAAAAATTATTAAATTGCTTGTCAATCTAATAAGTGACATTATTACTCTGGTTTTGTGCTCATAATTGCGTTTCAAGACCGAAAAAGATTTCAGCACGCGATTTGCAGAACGTGTATATAAATTCACATACAAATATTTAAACACTAAGATCCGCTTTGACCGATAAGATTTCTCTTTTTTAATTAGATAATACACGGTGGTTACGCAACAGTTACCTTGTTGAGTGCGAAATATAACATTGATTGTTATGTTACTTTTAGTTGGTAGCAACTGGGGCGTTATACGAGATACAAAGAGAAATCGACAAGAGAATCGGAATTAGAAAATAAGAAATCGGGATGGAAAGACTAAGTTGATTGGAGCCTAAGACGAGATCATTGGTGCGTATTTTAATACTTTTATTAACGAGAGAAATTGGTGTTGCGAAAACACTTCGGAACGTACATATATTTTGAAAGTAAACATTACTTTCCGATTGACGTAGTATGACTTGTAGAATCTGCAAGCCGATGCTCTGAGAGAAAAAAATGCCAATTACCATAATTTATCGTCTTTTTTTTTGGGACAACTACGTATTTATAAATGTCTTAACCGTGCAAATATAGCCAATTGTGTTATTAATAATAGTTTCACACACGCTGCTTGAAAATTATTAATTTTTTCTTAACATTTTTTAAAAATTATTATTACCATATAAATAGTAAGTGAATTGTAAGAAAACAGTTGTATTCTACAATTGTTGCGATCGCATTCACTGAATAAAAAGGTTTATTTTATTTACCATGTGAATTTTGATATTTTACTATATTAAACTTTAAAATTATTACACACATAATTTATAGTACAATTTTTTCATGTTTGAGAGAACTATACTAAAATTATAGTAGTAATAACCATAAAATGGAATTTCTAATTATTTTACCACGCAATTGTAGTCACAAATATCAAATACTTTTCTCTTTCAGTGTATATTTGTCGAGATTTAACACGAATTCAAAATGACTATAATTATTATAATCGTATAAATGGTTGAAATTACCATAACAAAGTGATTTAATTGACTATATAATTATAGTTGTTTAAATCAATTTTTATAGTAATTTCAACCATTTTTATGATTATAATAATTATAATTATAGTCATTTTCGGTTGCTAACTATATTGGTTGATAGAACTATGCATATAGTTATTATTATTAACACTATAATAGTCATAATACGATTATAATAATATGTAATTATAGTTATAAATACCAAACAGTTTTTCTCTCAGTGCGTTACATAACTCTTCATGTTAACAAAACAATACAGGTGTTACTTGATAAGTTAATCACTAATTAAGTCAATCGGAGAGGTTCGTCGAAGTTATCCTAAGGCCGTGAATGTCGTGCCGCGCATTAATGAATTAAATTATAAGAATTAATTTGTTATCGTGTGCCCCGTGGAAAAAAAATGTCAAATCCACGGGTGATCTAAATTTAAAGCGAGTGTAGAAATAGTCGGTACACATCCGCATCGTCTCGTGTATATTAAAGATTAAAAAGCCTCGACATTTCGATCGTTTCTCTCTTCCCGCCCGGGGTGATCGGGCACCGCGAACACGCTAGAATTGGCCCTGCGGCGACAAGTGGCACGATGCGGCTCGAATAAAAGTCATTGACGTCAATAGGTAGCGTGAGAGACGCGATCCGTATTTATGGAACGATTGCGCTTCGAGTTCTGGTTTTTTCCTCCTCCCTCCCCCTCCCTCCTCCCATCGCGTCCCCCATGAGGCACGCACGGCGGTTTTTTTCATCCGTCCTCTTTTCTTTTTTTATCGACATTGTAATGAAATAAATCGCCATTTATGAATCTGATTATGCCTCAACAATGATATGTTTTTGCTATTTATCAAACGTTATTAATAAGTAACCGATTCGCCGTCATTCGCATTCATAGACATGAGTCGCAAGTTGATAACGCGGGCTGATAATCGAGGCCAAAATCATGGTCGAGTTATGTGCGCGCGAACCTTGCCGCGGAAATTAAAATGAATGGTGTATCGCGATATCGAATATTCACGTTGAAAAGCACGGGGTAACGCGACTTAAGGCGAATAATAATAAACAGCCTTCGCGCGCGCGCGCGGCCGGCGACTTCAGAGTAAGGGGCGGAAACACAGAGTCTTGTATAACGCATAATGCGTAAAAAAATGAACCAATCAGAGTTCTGCATTTTCTTCCTTTCCATGAAATAAAAACCTCTAACTCCGGATCTACAATAGGATTTTAAACCTTAAGCCATAAGAAATGGACGAATCATAGTCGATTATTCTCCTCGAATTCGACTGTAATTGGTCAATTTCTTACGACTTAAGGCTTAAAACTCTATTGTAGATCCGGGGTAATTAGTTGATATTCTTACGCCTTAAACCTCGTCTACAATAGTCACACAGGCTGTATCCCGTGTCACGAATAGTAGCGTCGCAGGAAAATTTGTCGCATGTCGCAAGAGTGTCGCTAAGGACTGTTAAGCTGATTCTACATTAGACGCATCGTAGCGTCGCAAGCGATGCGGTCCAATCAACGTTAATCTGGCTCGACTCTGATTGGACCACAACGCTTGCGACATTGCGATGCAACTAATGTAAAACCAGCTTTAAGCCCATTCTACATTAGACGCGATCCGATCGCAAGTTTGTTGCGACAGCCAATCTGAAGCTTGCATTTTGAAATCAACGTTTCAGATTGGCTGTCGCAACAAACTGGCGATCGGCTTGCGTCTAATGTAAATGAACGTCTACAACAGTCGCAAGGATTGTTCGCACGCAATTCAACCACAAATTCTAAACGCCAACTTGCTGTGCTGTGATTGGCTGAGTTCATGCGACACGCTGTCGCAGTCGTAGAAAGTTGGAGTTGGCTCAACTCCGTACGACAAAAGGTGCCTTCGGGGAGACGCTATTAGCGCTATTTCTATCATTCTATCCTTGTTTTACGTCTAATAAACAACGAAGGTAGAATGACAAAAGTACCAAAGAGCTCTTGCGACTGGATGCGACATAGTCTGTGCGACTATTGTAGACGAAGCTTAACGAGATAACTCGGATCGTCTTATCGAAGAGTTCTTGATTTCCGCTTCAATGACGAAATCGATCCGATCGAACGCGATTTCGTCGTATCGATTTCTTCAATTCTGAACGACTGAAATTTCAAGGTGAGGCGCGGCCCATAGCGTAACGCACTGTCCCGGTTGGATTAAATTCTTAGTAGGCCTCTCTGGTTGCAGCCCTCGAGCAAGGAGCAAACGCGATTGAGCAGTCATGATTCGATGGGCAACAAGGATCATCGTCGACAGAAGGATGGATCCAGTAGCGGCGGAAGCAGCGGAAGTAGCGGCAGTCCCAGCACTTATAGCGCCTTCCGTCAATGGCGACGGAGCACCTCGTTGGGTTCTCATAGCAACCGATCCAGCAGTGCCGGCTCCAGATCATCTAGCTCGCTCACCAAATTACCAAACGATCCGGCCACCATGCGAAAGTTGGAACAATTCCCCATGGTCCTGTCCGACACGACGATGCCGGACGAGGATCTCTCTTTGAAATTCCTCGCCCTGGTACGTGTATTTATATTTATACTCTTTAAGTTCTTTGGAGTGGAAGCTCACTGTAAGAGTGAAAATTAAGCTAGTCTTGAAAAAGAGCGGCTCAATTTTCAATCTTTAAGGCCGGTATTCATAGTCAGTTCTTATATTTAAGACCGTTAAGTTCTGTTTTGAGGTATCACGAACCAATCAGAGGGCCGCATTAGCGTCTTAAGACATTACTTAAGACGGTCTTGAAATAAGAATCAACTATGAATATCAGCCTATGAGATTTCACTCTTTAGAGTGACAATTCATTTTAAAAGTTTTTTAAAGAGTACATAGCCGGTTTTTTTTTCAATCGCACACGTTTTTCGGAAAACGATTCAATAGGTTGCGTCATCTGACCATGTTGCAGAATGCTCTAGATCTGACGGCGCCGGCCAGCGACGTGCTCTTGAAGAACCGACTCAAGTCCTGGTTTCAATTATCAGGCCATCCGGACGGCTTTGCACCTGCCGGGCCTGGCACTGTCTGGAAAAGACGAACAGGCGGCGCTGAAAACACGGAACGCATCGTTTACGAGACCTTAAGCAAGGAGGAAGCGTTGCGAGATTGCATTCCAAGGTTTATTTGAAAATCTTTTTATTTATTTATGTAAGAAGTAATAAAATAGACACCGCGAGACTCAACTATGGTTCTTCTTTGTAGATATTACCGGGAAGTTGAGTACAAGGGCGATACGTTCATCGAGCTGCAGGATCTGCTCTTCGGATTTAACGATCCGCATGTGATGGACATCAAGATGGGCACGCGGACCTTTCTCGAATCCGAGGTGTCCAAGACCACCGCTAGGCCGGATCTCTATGAGAAGATGATCGCTGTCGATCCGAACGCGCCGACCCAGTTAGAGCACGAGCAACATGCCGTGACCAAATTACGGTACATGCAGTTTCGCGAGGAGCAGAGCTCAACCTGCAGCCACGGTTTTCGTATTGAAGCGATGAAACTACCGGGTGCGCCGCCGATCACCGATCTCAAGAAGGTCAAGTCACATTCGGAGGTGCTCGACATCATAAAACAATTCCTCGGCGATCGCGAGGACACTTGTCAAAAGCTTCTGACGCGCCTCAGGAATCTGCGAACCAAAATTGAGCAATCAAAGTATTTTGAGACTCACGAGGTACGATACGTTAATTTTTAAACCTGCCAAAAAAAAAAAAAATTGTAAAGTTTATTTTGTACATTTATTTATTTGAATGTATTATTTTATTTTTCAGGTAATCGGTAGTAGTATTTTCATGATCCACGACAGCGAAAAAGTGGGTATTTGGCTGATAGATTTCGCGAAAACACGGAAGGTACCGGACGGACGAAAGCTCACGCACAGACGTCCTTGGGAAGAAGGCAACCATGAAGAGGGTTTCTTGTACGGATTGGATAACTTAATTTTTACCATGGAAGAAGTCCGTCTATCTCCATAAATATTTGATGTTCGTGTGACAGAATTAAAAAAAACTCTTCTACGTTACAAAACATCGTTTACTCATATACATATAACGAGTGAAAAAGTATTCGTATTCCATCGTTTATAAGTGATTTTTAAATAAATGTAAGTGCGCCAGTATCATCAAAGCATTGAACAGTGGAGTATATTATATAATGAGTGTGTGTATATATATATATATATATACACATATATATAGACGCACACATAATTGTATATACACACATATATATATATATATATAGTGTGTGTGTGTGTGTATATATATAATATACATATAAAAAGTGCCGAAAAAAGTGATATACTCGTTTTGCTCACTTTCGCGAACTTCCGGTATTGTCGCAAGTTTCCGAAATGTTCATCGTCATTATTTATGTCGCCGATATGTATATATATTTAACGTGGAAGACTGTTTTCTATTGCATTTCACGCTCATTTTTATAAGAAACGTATTTCTGAACGAAACCTGCAACACATTACTCTGTGTACAAATGCGTAATGTACAAAAATAGCTTTTAAGATAGTGATAAGTAACCTAACGTGTTAACCTAGACAAAACTTATTTATGAGAAGTGCTTACGTCAAATAATAATGTTCTTACTTTTTTTAAGAGTACTTGTCTCGAATCGCTTCGTATTTGAACATTTGTAGGAATAAATAAACAATCTTCGTATATACTTGTGTCCAGAGATCGTTTTAGACACCACGTCATAAGTTCGAAAGCCCTTGTATTTAGAAGAATCATATACAATTTTATAAAATTTAATAAATGATAAACTGTTAAATGATAGTTGATAAATTGTTAATTGATAATTGATAAACTGTTAAATGATAATTGATAAACTGTTAAAAAAAATCACGGCGAATATCGCATTAAACATTTCTCGAAAGCATCTTGACTTTTAATCCTGTTTTCTAAAGAAATGTTTAGAAAACAAATCATATCTTTATGTATAAATTCAGATTCATCTTTTTATATAGCTCTTGTATCTATTACTGAATATATTACAATGAAATATCTTCAATTTTATTCCACGATTTATGACAAGATTTACACAAATTTACCAAGTACCATGAAAATTTCGTTTATCATTTTCTTCACGTTTGCATGTAAATGAGGGAAAGAAGATTTAAAAATACAATCTTAATAATAATGTAAGAAATAAAAGAAAGATAGCGAAGCAACAAGTGGACGTTTATCAATCGATTGTTATCACTCATTTTTTAGATTCATCACAATCTATTTCGAGATAGAAATCACGCGATCTACCTTATCAGACATTGTGTGACAAAAGCAGCGTTTGTTTGTAGTCGAATCACATAGGTTCCAAAAGTTTTCGGTCGAAGGATATATAAAAAAAATGATAAAAATGAAATATTTTTATTTTTCAACTATCACCGTTTATCCAATCGTCCTTTATACATCCAAAATACATTTTCTAGAACGATGAATTAATTTTCTTATATTTCATTAAAAACTTTTGAATTTTTGTTCTTAAAATGTAACCATGCGAAGATTACTTCATCATTCATTCTCGACTCACAATCAGTCTCAAATTATTATTTTTCATTTTCAAATATATATAGAAAAAATTTATGTATTGAAGTTGATGAATTCATGTTCATTTATCACTTTTTATATCCTTAGATAGGAAACTTTGGACTTATTATGCACGTATCAGTCAAACGTCTTGCGTCGTCGTCGTCGTCGTCGTCGTGTGTTGTGTACGTATGTACAATACACGCGTGTGTTGACAAGTGGACGGCCGAGCGCGCTTTTAAAAATAAACAACGCGAAACTCGGCGACCATGCGGAGCGGAGCAGAGGTAGAACGGAGCAGCGTTCCGCACGTTCAGGTGCGTTCAGGTGCTTTCAGGTGCGTTCAGGTGCATGTGCAAGCTCGTGGGACACACGCGTGCAGCCGGGTGTCGTTTTAACGCCCATGCTTCAACCTCGGTTCGGTTCCCGCGAAAAAAAACGACATTCGTACTCAGAACTTCGTGGATCTCCAAATAAACGGTCGTGATCATCGTTATTGTTTCGTGCGATTTCCGTGGATCCTCAGGCGTGAAATCGTCGGTCGATTTTCTTGGGTGTAGACTCGCGAAAGGATCTTGACGTTCTCGACCAAGGATTCATCACGACAGGTGGAACCACGCAGGCGGCGATCGCGAATTTCTGATCGCGATTGGCGACATCGTGACATGGCGCAAGGACGAAGGATATTTCCGGCGAAATCGTCAACGGCGACTTTCCAGGATCTGGAGGACGATTGGACTATGCTCTGCCACGATCTCAACAGCTGGACACAAAATGGTGAGACACAATGCGAGTGATGTTCTGTTAATTAGGAGTACTTTGGACACTACAACGAGCCGAGTTGGTTCGTTAGACGAGGTGAAACTTGTTATTGAAAGTATTGTATACGAGAAGCTGTAGGTATTACGACATTCGTTACGAAAGCGGTTGTGCGATAGCACTTCGTGACATTTCGTGCTCTAACGAGACTGTCGACTAGTAGATCGGTTCCGCACATCTATCCGACGTTCACGAAAACCTGTTCCGATCGTTTTTGCCGGTATTCATGGTCTTAAGTAATGTCTTAAGATGTTAACACACGGTTCGGTGATTGGCCTACGACATCTTAAACTGTACTTAAAATGGGCTTAAATATGAAGACTTGACTATATGAAAATACGGTCAATATTAATTACATCGAATTAAATATATCAATTATATAATTATGTAATTAATCATTATATAAATTATGTAATTAATCATTATATAAATATTTACGTTATAGATAATTAAATTAAAATTTAATTCAATTATAATAAGAGGTTCTTGAAAATAAAAATTCAAAACTAATAGAATAAAGACTAGAGAGCCAAGCTGGACGTTTTTGCTAACATGAATAATTTAATACCTCATATATATAAACAGACATTTCAACCTTTTAACAACAGGTCATCTTCAATATCACATTAAAAAATTTTAAATGTTATTGAACATAAATAATCGACACGCACGCATTTAACAGTTTAGTCAAAAGATATAAAAGAATCGTAAAAATTATTTTTAAAAAACTTTGCATTTTTACGCATGCAATTCACATTTTTTTCAAAAATAAAATGATTTTGATTACGTAACAAAATTGGCGACCAAGTTGTTCATTTTTCCGATTCTCATAGCTTCTTCAAATTTTGCAAACTGCAGGGCCGTATGTCCAGATTTTTTATCATAAATAGCCTCAAATAAATTAATAGTCTCCAAAGTAACATTAGATGAACCAAGGTTCTTTCTTCGAGTCTCGCGAATGCATTGCACGTTATAATCAAAGTAAGATAGACTTCCAATGTGGATGTCTTTAAGATCGATAATAACCGAAAAATAATGCTACAAAATATACAATTGCATAAGCATGCGATATCGAATTATTCATCCTTATTATTGTTTACCAATATTAAACAAAAATAAAACGATCATTGTGTCACACTGTAGCTGCGTTCGGTTTGCACGCTCACACGTTGAACGTTTCATTTTATACTCCTTCTGTAATGAGCAATAAAAATAGAATGAAGCTTACAACACGTAAACATTCAAACCGAAGGCAGAAGGCTGGTACTTATAATCCGTTATTATTTAAACAAGCTTAAGTAATGTCTTAAAATACTAATACAGTTTTTATGATTGGCTTATGACATCTTGAGACTGTACTTAAGACGACTTTAAATATAAAAACCGTCTATGAATCTCACCTACATATAAATACCAACTAGAGAGTTGCGTAACAGCGAATCGTCGCAACGGGAAAAATATCAAAGGAAGGCGGGAAGGAATTTTATTGGACGGATCGACCGTTAATGCTCGCCGGGGATTCGACGGTAACTTTCTTTTTGTTTAATAGAGAAAGATCATCACTAGCGGTGCGAAACTCCGCGCCGCGGACGCATCACTTGTTGGAAAGGATCTCCAGCTGTTTATTCTTTGCGCAAGCAAGATGCTGTGTATCGTATGTGAGAAAGGACTTTGACTAGAGGAATCGCGCGCCGATCAAAGTCTTGTTTTTTTTTTTTTATTATACGCGCGTGTATAATCCGACGTAACGCCGTGCCATCGACGTGTGGACACGTCGCTCGATTACACACTTTCCTCGTTGAAAACTATGCCGGCATGTGCGATTACGTAAAACGTGGCTTGCATGGTTTGAACACACTGCGATCCTCCCGCATCGGCGGGCGTTATTGTCAGGTAACGCGCAAAAGTGAAAACGCTAATAAAAAATAAATGCCATTTAATATAAACTTTCGAATGACGTAAATAGCTGGATAATAGTGTAAAGTACAAAGTTTTGCTATTCGACAATTAAATAATTTTTATTTTTAGTAAAATAAAAATCAATTAAGTTTAAAAACAATTTATTTAAAATAATTGTTATTTTAAAATGTTATTTGTCAATTAAGTATTTTTTATTGAATTAATAAATAAAATAAAAAATATTTAAATGTTAAATAGCAAACTTTATTATTAAAAATAAAAATTATTTTTATTTTGTGAATCGTATAATATTTATCAAATTAAAAACATTTAAATTATTATTTTAAAATAATTATTTTATTCATTTATTTCCACAAATTTATAATTTATGCGCTCAAGATAATGAAAAACTCCACCGTGGTATAACGGTAAAATGAGTACGAAACTCATTAAGCAAACAATTAAAATGTGTCGCTAGCGAGAGTTGCGTTCGCGGGAATACTTCTGACAGTCTGCAAACAATGAGCAAAATATGTTCGCGCGATCCACTTTTCCCTCGAAGGAATCAGACGCGAGTGGAATCCGAATGACTCGAGACGCTGTCAGCGAGTTTCCGCGCTGCGACAGTTATCGAGTTGCGTTACGCGTAATTGGCAGATCGCGAATGACAAGCATGACAGCGATCGATTCGCTCGCAGCTTTCTTTCGTTAACAAGAGCTTCGCCTCGTTTCGAGGATTCATCGATATCCATCGATACTTTCCCATCAATCAGCGCTGTCTTTCGCAAGTCGCGATTTCCCGAACAGATTATGACTCTAATTCCCGTTTCCACCAATGTAGACTAACTTTAATCTCGGTTCAATTTACTCTTCATCTTTTTCTAGTTCTAAGAATTAGAAAAAGATAAAGAGTAAATTGAACCGAGATTAAAGTTAATCTACATTGATTGAAATGAGCATAAAAGTGTTCAAAGGTTTGACAACCGCCGTCTCACTTTATAAAAATTTAATTATTACTAATTGTAAGTACTGCCTTATTAATCATTTATTTGGAGTATTTAACAGTACTTTGAATACTCAAAATAAATGATTAATTGGCCAGTACTGATATTAAATTTCTCCAAAGGCTACCCCATGATTTCCTCGATAAAGTCAGTACTTCTGTTCGAATTAACGCATAAAAACAAACATGCACATGGACACGTCTTGTCTGGAAAGTTTCGCGAGGAAATATCGCGAACTTTCACGATTATAACTTCGAAGCTCGAGATCGAATTATTCTTCATTGAAGCGAAGAACTTGAAATTTTTTACAATTACTCACTTCATTATATAAATTATAAATTAATCGTAACAGTTAACGAGAAAAAATTATTAATCGGAGTCTTGTCGAAGTCGCTTTATACATAAAATCGATAACTATAGATAACTTTAATTATTTTATGTGTACGCAATAATTAGAGTTATCTACAGTCGATTTTATCTATAGAGTGACTTCCACAAGACTCAGATTAATAATTTTTTAGCATTATTCATTTCAATCGCTCGAATTTATGAAGTGACTTCGATCAAACCCCAATTGACTTTAATTGACAAGTAATTTATTAAGTAACATTTTTATAATATTTTATTAACGTGTGATAAAAATTATTAATTTTGTTTGTTTTGATTAGAGACAATAAATCATACAATGAAAAAATTTGCTACAAGTAATTGCAGCCGGTAAAATTAAATATCGTTCTATGAATCATTGCCCCTAATCTAATCAAACAAACAATTAATAACTTTATCCACATTAACAAAATACTAAGAAAATGTTAATCAACAAATTAATCGCCAATTAAGTCAATTGGAGTATGCTCGAAGTCGACTTTGGAGTTTGCTTCATAAGTCGTAGCGGTTAAAGTGAGTAACGATAAAAGATTATTAATCAGAGTCTGACCAGTCGCATTAGATAAATCATGACAACTTTATCGCATACATATGGAAACTAACTTATATAGTTCGGATAACCAACTACAAATAGGATGAATGAAAAAAATGTAAGACGTCAGCAAAGCTGCCTTACCTGAAATATAAAAAACAAGATAATCAGAGCACAAGGTGCTAGATTCTAAAGCAAAAAAAAAAAAAACGCAGTGAGCAGAGCACAAAAAATATACAGATTATAGAATAGAACGTGAACTAGGTGGAGCGTAAACAGAATTTAAATAAAGTACATGTATAATATGAGATGCTGGATGAGTCTATAAAAAACAAGATTCAATAAAACAAGTAGATCGCGTAGCTTCTACTCTCGTTGTCGTGCACACACCGCACGATCAGTGGTTGATCAAGGATGCTCCAGATGATGCACGTGAGAGCAGATGAATATGCCCGATAGATACGCGCGAGTGTGAGCGTAACGTGGGACGACACAACGACAACAGAAACATTACGGTATCGGATCGCAACGGGTCGTTAGGTAGCCAACTCCACCACGACGGTTAGTCCCGCATACCGATCGAGAAGAGCGGCATGAGAAAAAATATCTGGACGCAGGCCGCACGCGCGCGGCCATCAGTCGCGATTGCGATAACGGTGAAACGGAAACGACGCGACGGTTTTCTCTTCGGGTAAATTGAAAGCTTTCCAGAACGCGTGCCGATTCTTCTACGGATTCTCCCGCGGAAAGAAAGAGGGAAAAGATATTTACTGTTGAATTCATAATGTCAAATTATACCCAATTGGAATTATTTTTAATCATTTATACAGGTCCCCAGCAAATTACAGTTATATTCCGTGTTTACTGGGTTTCTGTGTTTGTAATATTGCAGTTATAATCTGTGTTTGCTGGATCCTATTCACTATGTCGTTAATTTGATTAAAATTTAATTCAAGAGAATATATTAAATTTTACTTAAATTTAATTTATTATTTACTGAATGCATACGTTAATATGGATGAGGCGGATTATTTTGGAAACTAACCACATCAGAAATGGATTAATTTACATTTTGACACGCATGGAAGTTAAAAATAACAAAATGTTATTTAACTTAAGATTACCGTTGCTCTTTTCATACTTAACTGTGTATATTTCGGTGATCAATTTGTACGGTGACCATTCGTCTTTTACTGTAAAGGACAGAATTCTTTTTATTTCAGATATAACTGTCTTTTAGATTTATTTATTTTTTCAAAACTCAATTTTGTCCTTTATTTTAATAATATTACGGGAAAATTCTTTCTAATTATTATTCCTATGTCTAATGTCGCACTAATGAGCGAAAGTTTACAGAAACAATCGACAAATTTCATTTTATACACGGACAATATTTATAGCCTAAGCAGAACAACAAAATCACAATGACATCAAAATGAGTCGTAATTGATTAAAAAGTGACTTGTAATAATCAAATTTGTTACTATTTTGACGTTATCATTTTGTTGTTATCACGACTTGTGCTTTTCTTGAAAGTTATCTCAGATATACTTTGCAAAAAAATTTAAGCAATTAATGCGCAGACTTCTTACAGTCACAGACAAGTTTACAAATATTTAGGAATAGAGTTCTATAATTTTCACGTTTGTCCTTTACTTTTTCTAAAAAGAAAAATATAATCATCGTACCGATCTCAGTCATAAGAGGTCATCGAGGTGAGATGAGCGACACTCTCGGGTAAAGGTTCACGGTTCGCCTGGATAGGCCGAATCAAGATCGCCGATGATGGCAACGTGAAATCGCCGCAATCGTTTTCTAACCGCAGAAAACGGAAGGCCGACTTTTCCGCGACTCTCGCCGTGCAATGGAATCGCACGCAAGACATAATTCACTTACGACGTGGGAAAAAAGCTCCGCAAGATGAAATAGAAACGCGAATGATCCTTCGCTTCGAGGCTATCGGAAACTAATCGAGAAATGTATCCGTCCCGTCAAATCGAAACGAGCTATTCCCCTTAATCGAGTATCTACACCGACATCTCTATGCGCTCGAAGAAGGCGTGTAATTTCGGGGATTGATGAAGTGGGTTCTCATAAGCGGACTTTCATTGTGCTCCCTTCGTCTATCGCAATCCTAATTGTCTATCGATCCTGAGAACGCGGTGATCGGTAAGAGGAATTGGCTCTCCTACGCGACGCGGTATCAGGAATAGTAATTTCTTCTAATAGCAGGAAGCGCGGTATCGTTCCCGTATCTTCACGAGAGAAGAGAGGTCCACGTCTCCAGCGAAGGCGAGGAGGACCGGCGAGGAATCCCGGCAGAATCGCGAAAGTCTGGGGTACGCTTCACCGGGAATGCGAGAAGCATTCCCCGTATTGTCCATCGGCCCTGATTATATATCATTAATACGGCATATCGCAAGAGATAAGGCGGGACGCGTTTACCGATAATTAGGAGATACTCAAACCTCGGGTCTTTCTGCAAGTCGATACCCCTTTGCGCTACATTGTAGACATTATTATTGCGAACGTGCAATCTCCTCGGGGGAACCGGCGAGCGGGTAAACATCGGTTACGATGCCTTCGGCTTCCCGCCCAACCGTGGAAAACGAAACGAATCCGTGAGATACTGCTCTTATCGCTGATGATTGGACACCTGCTCGCTCGTGCTTGCTGTTCGACCGGAAACGCGAGAACACCTCGTGGTATCTTGGTGAAATTAGGCTAGGATAATAATTTGGACTTTCGACATGAAATTGGTGCGCGGTGATAGATAGGTGACCACGCCAATTATTACTAATTGTCTTATCAAGATCGTCTTACCAAGACCGTAATTAGACGAGTGCGCCTTCCTCCCTTGGTCAGTGCCACGATTCCACTTTTCAACTGGTGTTCCATTAAAGATCGACTATCCTCTTACTGGAGATCGATTCCACTATCAAAATAAGAACTGTCAAATTCTGTCGGAGATCGATTGCCACTATTAAAATTGTTACTTTCTTAGAAGCAATTTCTGTAAAAAAAAAGGTCGAAGAGTATCAGATCTGATTTTTCTGCCGAAGATTTCTTTTCCAAATTGAAAAATTGACATGCGTATTCTCTAAATTCTTTGAAATGAAATGTCACTCTAAAGAGTAAAAATGGAATCAGTGTCGAAAAAGAGTGGCTCAATTTTCAATCTTCAAGAGTGAGATTTTATTCTTCAGACAATTCACTCTAAAAGTTTTAGACAGTTTCAATAATTTTCGAATCTTTTAAGTTTCGAAATTCGAATGTCGAAGTCTTCGAAGCAAATCACCAGTTCTAGTAGTAAAACCGTAGAGGTGACGACCGTAAAGATGGTTGATACTCGTGGAAGATAGTCTTAAGATAAAAAGAGGAAGAAAAAAAATCAGGACCTCTTTCCTCGGCGGAAAAATCGCATCCGATGGGAAGCGTGCCGGTGAAGACAGATAGCGTCGCGATTTTTAACGACGGAGATATAAATATACATTACGTTACTTTGACACCACGCATCGATCTCCGGTGGAAGCCGGTTTTCATATAGAAGACCAACTAATTACTATCCGCCTAGCGCGAATCGAAGTCCTTAGCGTTAATGGATCCACGACGGGTTTTTCGAACACGCATCGCGCACACGAGATGACAACCGCTAGTTATTCGCATGCCACGCGGTTAATCATCAGATATAGCCTGCGATAACACGCGGGTTATCGCAGGCTATTAAATGAATTACTAAGTGGGCCTTGCGCGACCATATACCGTTAACGCGTAAAATTATCTATGCGCCGCTTACGACCTGATGGTTCTTATCGGGTTGGAAAGTCAATTTTTCGTCTTCGCTTACGGAAGTTACGCATATCCGTTTATCAGGTGTTGACGCGCACTTTCAAAAGATAAATCGAGACATATACAAACGAATTTTTATAGATGCTTTCCATTTAGTGACACAAATCTCTTTCTTGATGTTCAATAAATGAGAAGCAAACTTTCAAAGTGCGTTTTGTCCAAAATTTCATTTTTTTAGTTAGAGAGATGTCGGAACGTTCAGTGTTAAAAAACTCATATTATAAGCTACTCCGAGATGTTCAGAGAAAGCATTTTTTCATCGTTAATTTATATGCTGAAAAAACATAGACATTTCGAAGTGCATTATGTTTTTAACTAGAGATAAACAAAATGCATTTGTTTTTAGCAATTGTTTAGTAATTTTGTTTAATATTTCACATTCTACTGATTGACATATTATTATTTTCTGTAAAAAGTGCGTAGTTTTTTTATGTGCGTAATTTCTTTCTTTCTCGTTTTCTGAAAATTACAAATTTTGGACAAAACGCATTTTGAAAGTCTGCTCCTCAAATAACAATACAAATACAAGCGATTTCAGTTGGACGCACCCAATGCGCATTGGTGCACATTAAAGCTATCGTGTATAGATTGATGTAAAGATATGTGTTTAATATAAATATAGACACGAATTAAATTGCGAAATCCTCAATACACTTTATTGAGCTGTTAGATAAAATATATATTTTATATGAAATATTTGCATTTTACTTTTACACTCAGTTAAATCAGTATGCAACAGCTTTAATGCACTGAAAAATTTTAAATTTTAATAAATATTTAAACAATTCTAAGTAAATATTTATTAAATATAGACATATATTTATTTGATACAAAGACTATTGACTATTAATTCGACTTAACTGACATCTTTTTGTTCAGTAAATGTTTACTTTACTACTCAAAGAAATATGTATTAAGATTTAGTAAACTTTTTTCAGTATATCGTTCAATTGAATTCACTAAAAGACAGGATGACACGTCGACTAATATCATTAAATGGAAAGTATAACTATCGCGAAATCGTAATTAAATCGCAAGAAAGGGCGACGTGTCAGGATTAGACCGAAGCATCCGCCGTGCACCAAGATGTTAATCCCGTTCGGCATATATAACGGGATAGATGAATTATTCCAGAGTACCACTTGAGACGGATATGCTCGCTGAGACGGATATGCATGAACGCACACGTAGAATGCAACGCGCCGATGTCAGTGCAGCGTAATGAATGCCACCCGGCTAGAAACGCGAACGGTTGTCGAAGTCGCTGTCGATGAAAACTGTCGATTTGTTAAGTCATTCCCTCGCACGCCTCTGTGCCGGAAATTCCCTAACTCCTCATCTCGCACTGCATTTAAAACTAAAAATAATAACACGTTACAAGCACTGTGAAAAATTATCTGGTTGTACCAATAAGAAATATAATATAAACAGAACGAATGCTGATCATATATTGATATAAATCAGAATTGTGGTTATCATAATTGAATTTCTGATTATCTCGACTAGAATATTTGATACATTTATAGTCTATAAATGTCTGATTTGTATAGGTATATCTTTCTGGCTGAATTTACCAGACTTTCAATTAATGCAACGAGACTTTCCAGTATGGGGAAATATAATAGATTAATAGCGAATTCGATTAAACGCACTCAGTGCGCACTGGTGCACATTAAAACCGTCGTAAACAAATTGACGTAAAGGTATGTGTTTGATATAAATATAGAAATCGATTAAACTGTGAAATCTTCAATACACTTTATTATTCTGTTGGATGAAATATGTATTTTATAATTCGAAATATTTGCATTTCACTTTTCAGATTAAATCAATGTACAACGACTTTTATGTGCACCAGTGCGCAATAATGTCCAACCGAATTTGCTATAAGATAAATATAAAACTGATATGATATAAAGACACAGTAGTGTAATTAAAGAATATAATATACACTGAAAAAAAAATTAATAATCTTAATACACATTTCTTTGAATAGTACTAACTAAACATAAAATTATAGTAAATAAATATTTATTTCATAAAAAAATAATAATTAATGACTTTTATGGTTTTTATTCGAATAAACATATGTTTATATTTAGCAAATATTTACTTAAAAATATTCAAACAAATATATTTATTAAAATTTAGTATGTTTTTCAGTGTAAAGGGATTCAATTAGGAAAGATCGTAATGCGAGCAACGATAGTAGTACTTACATTGGTCACGCAGTGCAATATTAAAAAGTAACAAAGAATCCTCGAAGCTGTTTTCAGGCTCTCGTTATTTTACACCGCAGTCGTAATACTAGTAGGAGCGATGTTATTACGCAATACAACATTAGCTACAACAGCGTGAGAGAGCGAAGGAACGGAGACCTGCATAAATCACACAACGCGTGCGATGTACGGCGTTATTATTACGCGTCCCGTGAAGCGTCGTGAACAGTAATGATAACCAGGACTTTCTCCAATATCCGATCACATTTCTCTACGCATTACGCGAGTCAATTAAAGCGTTACGGAATAAATAATTTGGCAGCGTCAACAAACTTGCGCGTGACGCGTAACGCGAATTTATGCCGTCGTCGTTAATTACGCCAACGATGAAATAATAAACAAACCGGCGTGCGTAACGTCCATTTACATTTTTGCCTCGTTCCGCGCTCCGGAGACGAAGACGGACGTTCTTCCATCGCATCGCAACGCCGCGATTTCGCCGCACGATCCTTGACGGGAGAGAGGTAAGTAAATGCTTTATATGAATAGCCTACATTATGCTTCTTTGGAATTCGTGCGTTATTCGAGCGATTCTTAAGTACTGGCAAAATTTACATACGTACCCAGATAACATAA
Source organism: Mycetomoellerius zeteki (assembly GCF_001594055.1). NCBI lineage: Eukaryota > Metazoa > Arthropoda > Insecta > Hymenoptera > Formicidae > Mycetomoellerius > Mycetomoellerius zeteki. The sequence goes on along the minus strand of NW_017257841.1, from coordinate 263,616 downwards.
GATCTAAAATCGGAACGTAAAAGACGTCTTTTACGCTTAAAAAAATATGGCTATACTGAGAGAGAAAAATTATCTTGATACAAAAAAATTTTACTTAATAAGAAAATTATTTATTCAATGGGTCCCAATAGCTTATCTTTTGTTTTAAGATATTTTTTTCTCAGTGTATGGATTTAAATCATGCAGTATCTATATAATTCTCATCGCGTTGGTGTCAATATTAACTCTTATACACTTGATGGAGTTATACTTGTCCTGCGCATTTCTTTTCTTTGAAATACTAGGATCTGTAATTAGTTTATATATACAATTTTTCAAAATAACGAACGCAAATACTTTCTAAAGATGTTAAAGTAACATGTAAGAATCACTTAATAATTTTTCTATACTTGTAAAAGTAATGAAAATTAATTCAGGTTAATGAACGACTCATCGTGTGTAATAAAGGACCGGAAAATCATCGTGTATATTTCTTTTCATTATATATATGATTTTCCTTCAGTTCTTCCTTTTGATCTTTTGGCACAAAGTATCTAAAATTTAAGGTAATCTAGTATAAGATTTCTCATTTTCCGTTATTATTTCTTTGATATTCTATCTTATATCACTCTTGCACCTACTTAAATACATAAGTTAAACTCTCGGCAAAAACTTGAAAAAATTGGGGTAATACAACACTCGGACCGAAGCAAGAACACGTTCACCCTGGCCGAGCTACCCATAGACGACTAATCTTATGTGTACCTACTAACGATAAGAGTTAACATCAACACGGTGGTGTGAATTTAAAACCCCTGGTGTTTTTTTTTATATCAACACACAACACAATGAGAATCATATAGACTTTTCATGGTGTTAAATCCCCATATTTTCTAAAGAACGTGTAAACGTCTCGCTAGAGATATTTTTAAAGCCTTGTATCCACAATTCTAGAAATCGTCTTGAGACTCGGACGGAGAAGGAATTGATTAAATGTGTTAGTCAATCGACCGAATTGTTCAAATGTGATTTGATATTTTTTCTTCGAAATCTCGGAGTAATTTCTAGTATCGTGTACACAAGGTTTTAAGATTAAGATCAAGGGTACCGCCGAGGGCATTGCGGTGTACAGATTTGGGGCATTACTGGGCATTATTTAAGAGAATTGTGTATCGTATAATGAGCGGTATAAATAAAGATATGCATCACTGGGCATTGTATATAGAGCGTTACTAGGACATTAATGGATATTACTAGATTAGTAGGCATAAACAATTGGGCATTAGTAGGTATTGGTGTACACAATTTTGGTCAGTGCGGTTTACCCCTTCATTAGAAGATTCGTAACTAAGTCTTATGTCACGATTTTAGACTTTATATTGTCTAGGTAAATATTTCAAGGCGAAGATAACCGGCCACTGGTCATCAGCGGTCGCGGGAGCTCGGTGTCTTCCGTCCATCCATCAGCCGATCAGTGTAGCGATAATGACGCGATATAGCGCAGTCGCCGGGAGCGGCGGCGGCGGCGGCGGCGGCGGCGACTGTTATTGATCGCGCGTCATGCGCCGCCGTGTTTCACGGCAAACGGCGGTGCGGGACGCGGCGCAGACGCTCGCTAGTCGCTATACGCCTGGACGCGGCTATCGGCCTGGCGGGGCAGTGCCAGCGGTGCCAGTCAAGCCGGAGTGACAACGTCGGAGTGACCGCGTCGTGAGCTGTCAAATTGCCGTCTTCGCTTGGTATCGGTAGTTCCGCAAAACCAACCGCGTGGTTGATCCTCGAATCCGCAGCCGCCTGGTCCGAAAGCACACGGGGGGGACGATCGGGACGATCCTAAGGAGACGGCGGACGCGCCGTCGCAGGTGGCATCGGGAGTAACCACCGCCGCCGTCGAGAGAAAGTGACGTTCCGGAGTCGGCAGCCCATGGCCGGTAGCTTTTCGCGAGCTCTCCGAGGTCCGTGAGGGCCGCGAGTCCCCCCCGAGGTTACCGCACGTCGCGCGTCGATTGGCTCGCCCGTGGCCGTGCTGCGAGCTCGCGCCAATAGCTCCGCGAGCGCACGGGCCAGGCGGCCCCTCGCCCTCGCCCTCGCCATCGCCATCGCCATCGCCCTCGCGCCGCGCACCGTGCCGGTTCGAGGAACCGGACCCAGACCCGCTCGGTGCCGCTCGGCTTTATCGAGGACGTGCGCACGGCACCGCTGGACATCCTCGCGAAAATGAGTCTCCTGTCCTCTTCCATCGGCGGCGTCCGCTACCACGCGGACGAGGACGCTGACCAGAATATGCTCCAGGGTAAATCTCGCCTTTGTTCTCCATTCCGCAGATTCAGAAAAAAGAATTTGCTGATAGCTACCAAATGTTTAGTGAAAGAATGCCAATGAAACATTTTATTAATATTTAGTAATTAAAATTATTTTGTCAATATTATTATTTGAGCTCTAAAGAGCCAGGCTTGATCGAACTTAATTTCTAATTTGTTGTGTAGATAATGTATTTAATATTGTATAAAATTATTTCACTTTCTTGATATTTTAGTATTACAAACGGCAACAAAAAAAATATTTAGGAAAATAAAATAATTTAGTTAATCAAACAATTTAATTAGACATTATTTTACCAAACATTTGGTAGCTGTTATCAAACTCTTTTCCAGTTCACGTCCGCTCGGAAGATCGGTACTTATTAACGACGACGCGTTTCGCGATGATGATCAATACATTTTCGACAAGCTATGCTGGAAACGTCAATCGTTCGAGATCCTGGTTCTTGAAAGTGTCGCCCTCGCGATACGCGGGCGCCTCCGATGTCAAGGCCGCAGCGATTGCCTTGCCAAGGACGCGCGCAGGTGCGATCAACGCCGGAATTACCGCGAGCTATTTTTCGAGGTCGATCTCGAGACATTCTAACGAATCGATGGAACTGCGCGAATCGCGCACGTTCGCAAAAGTACAAATGAAAACAAACATGCGAGCGTGAAACGCAAGTCGACGCGCGCAAATTCCACACTGGATATATCGTCTCTTGCATAATTGCAAAAGCGAGTCAGCAAGCGCGACCAGTCGTCTACGTGAGAAAACGTCGCGCGAGGCAAAAATAGTGTATCTGCGATTACGTAGATTTGTTTCTTTAAAAACGAATCACGTTCGATGCTAATCCTCCGTCCGCGCGCGTTCCTCGCCCTTTGGAAACAACAAAAATTATCCATCGCATGTCATGTCGGGACCGAACGGCCGCCGTAGTCGAAACGACAATGACTCATCGATTTTTCGCGCATACCCGTTCTGTTCGTGTAGGCGCCGTGAGTGGAAAACGTTCAAAGCATCTTGAAGGTATTCTCTCGCGGTCGCGTCTTCACCAGAGCGTTGCGAACGTCTTCGAGACGTGAACTCTTAAGAGTTTTCAAGATCCAATCGTTTTCCGGGGACTGGGTCTAATATTTTTAATTTTAATAAATTATCACACTGGAAAAAAATGTTTGATATTTATGACTGTAATTGCAGGTAAATAATTATTGTTAGGAGCGCCATTTTTTAAGTCGTTATTTTATAATAGTCATAATAATTATATTTTTTCAGTTTTATATATGATAGTTTTATTTATATACTATACATATTTTATTTAAATATGGTTGTCCTCGAAAACGACTATAAAATTATAGTGGTTTTCAGAAATAAACATATGTATATGCAGTAAAACTCTAAACTTGTCAGAAAACAAAACAATTCCAATAACCGAACGGTTCGGATAATGGAGGTTCACTAACTCTCCCCTCCACTTTTTAGTCCTGATAATAGGAGCTGACGTTCAGAAAACTGGAGTCGAACACGTTGAGCTTTTATTATCCGAACGGCGTCATAGTTTATATAATATAGGAACTTAGTTGAGTTGAAATATTTGGAACTTGTTCGTATAAATGGTGTGCAAATAAACGAAGTTGTAGTTATACTGTATAAAATTAAAAAATTATTACTAATATTATAGCAGTAATAATTATAAAAATGGAGCACCTATCATAATTATTTACCATGCAATTATAGTTACAAATATCACACAAACAATTTTCTTTTAGTATATAACATTGACTTGCTTCTCGATATGGAAAATAGACACACAAAGGACGATTTTGCTGAAATCTAAAAATTTAGCTATAGATCTGAAGATAAAATTTTGTTGCCATCAAAATAATTATGTAGAACACTCAAATTGGTTTTTAGAATGTCAACACTTTTTACAACATATTGCTCTTCATGCTTGAGATTCCTACGTAATTATTTTGATGGTCCAATAAAATTATTTTTAAATCTATATATATATCTAGCTAAATTTTTAGATACTTCGGTAAAATCATTCTTTCCGTCGAATGCTCTGCAACTTTTCACGCTTTTCTCGCTGATGACCGGTCATCTTTCGCTCATTGACTCTTGAATCCGCGATTAATCGCGGGGAAAAAAAAACAAAGAGAGTAAAAGCGCTCGATAAGCGGCGCGATTAATTTATCGCCGAGTATGACCTTACTGTTATTTTCGTCGGCGATTTCCGCATGATCAGTCGGCAAACGATTTGCTCGACAACTACTGAACATGCTTTTCTCGGACGGGTCTTCGTAATCTAATACGATTTATCTCACGTCAAAGTTATACTACTTTTTGTAATTTATTTCTACGCGAGGCACGCCCGTGGCTATCCTTCATTTTCAATCGCAGGTATCGTTACGTTACACTTCTGTTCATCGTGAAAACGCGATATTTTTATGCGATATGAACGTAGACGAGATCCTTCGTGAGAGGAGACGCGTGCGACGAGAGAATCGCGCGCGTTCCACGACCAAACAAGGAACACACCAATTAAAGAGAAAGTCAAAATGACTTTATTTTCGTGTCGAAAATCAAAATAATTTTTTTACAAAGTTTGATTGTTTATTTACATTAAAAATCAAAATAAAGTAATTTTTTTGTCGACTTATATGTTTCGTGGGAAGCAGAACAAGTCATTATAACATCAAAATGATATCAAAATAAATCCAAACTGATCACTAAAAGTCACTTTTCAATCATTTACGATTCATTTTGATGTTATCGTGACTTATTGTTCTCCTTGGGGTGTTATTTTGTGGCCAGAAACGCAAGAGTTTTATAGATATTGATCGGCGGGAGTATTTTAGATCGCGGAGTCTGCGCAACGTGCTCGGCGAACTCATCGTGGAGTCGGCCTGGCGTTAACATGCCGTGAAGGAGGCGTAGGTAATTTACGGAAGAAAACACTGACGGCTCTTGCAAATTGCGGAGGTTCCCTCGTTTCATTCGCCGATCAGGAGACGTGCTTTGAGCTCGCGTTCAAACGATTCGCGGACCATCTCAGACTATCATCAGATCTATCGCGATCCGTTCATCTACGATTCGTTCATCCACGACACGCTATTAAGCTATTAAAATGGTATATATACGCGCGGAGAATGAAGTGAGCTTGTGAGCAAGATAAATAAAGAACGATGATTTATGCAAACGACTCGCGCCATTGCCGGTCGCGTTCTGGTTGCTCCTTCCTCTCTCGCAGATTGGCATACCTAATATTGCCGGCAAGGAAATGACGGTTGCGCATATTTATGATCCACGCTCGGGGCACTCGCGCATGCACAGCTCTCCGTGTTCCCCGTAAAAATGCTGGTATGTGGGGCACAAATAATATGCGGTCCGACCGACTTGGGCGCCCGCGGTAGTGACAGACGATTAATCGACAATTACAGCGCGCTCCAGAAAAAAGTATTACCGATTAGGAACGAAGGCTCTTAATATACACATATATACGTACGATATACCCTTAATTAATCTCTTAACTGGAGCATATAGGACCTCCATAAATTGTTCTATGTCTCAAAATATCTAATTACTCTATAGGATATGTCGATCATAAACTTTTTTTCTAGAGCGGAAACATGAAGAGTAAAATTTTTTGTATACAAGGTGTCCTGCAATTTTTGGCCAAGCCCTTTTGTGTAAATAGAGCGGACTAAACTGAATCGAAAAGTCCTCTACCTTTTTGCAATTTTCGCAATAGTTAACAAGATATTAATTACTAAAAATCGCTGCGAATATTGGCTTTCAATAATTTTTTACTCAAATACTATCAACTTTATAGAAAAACAGCAAGAGACAAAAATTGTTTATTTTCTTTTCATAAAGTTCTGAAAATTTTTTCAGAATTTTTTAATATCGTATTTTTTCGTGTTCGTAAAAATAGTCGCCAATAAAAAAATGCAGTACTAAAAAGTTGATAAAAAATTCTGAAAAAATTCTCATACATATAAAAATATGTATATGTATTTTTTGTTTCCGCCCTAGGAAAGAAGTTATTACATTGCTTTCCAGAACGAATTTGCTGAAGTATTTAAGCTAGATGTACAAATCTAAAAATAATTTCGTTGGACTATCAAAATGATTATGTAAGACGCTCAAGCTGGTTGCTACAACGTCGAAACCTTTTGCAGCACTGTTCAACATGCTTGAGCTTCTTACATAAATATTTTGATGTCGAATAAAATTATTTTCGGATCTGTATCTATCTAAGTTTTAAGATATTTCAATAAAATCGTTCTTCTCGTGCATGATTTCTTAGTCTTTAACTCTTTAAAGATTTCTTCCAGAAAATTATCACATGTGTACGTAATAAAATTATAAAATATAAAACTTTATAATGAGTCAAAGAATAAAAGCAGACGTGGCACGATTGTATAGCGTGTCTTTGGGATTTAAAGGTTAATCACCCTAAGGGAGAAACCCTGTTTGGTAGGTTGCCATGAAACACCCTCCTCGAGTTTTCCATACACATATCGATCGTGGTTTCTAAGCTGAGAGTCTGAGTTGTACATAAGAGAATATGAAGAAGAAAAAAGTACTATCCTACACGATGATTTCAGAATGATTTATCTTGTGTCCATGTCTACCAATGTAGATCAACTTTAATCACGATTTAATTCACTCTTTATCCTGCTTTTCTAATTCTTAGAATTAGAAAAAGGTAAAAAGTAAGTTATACTACACTGAAAGAAAAAATTAGCTGAATACGGCATAACATTTTTAATTGGCTGCTGCAACAAAAAATTGGCTGCTGTAGCCAATTAAAAATGTTATGCCATATTTTATCATCTAAATTGCTGTAGCAGCTGAACTTTTCTTTCAGTGCAAGATTAAAGTTAATCTACATGAGAAGAAACGAGTATTATTGCGGTTTATCTCAAGAAATGCGGTAGCGCACGACAATATTTTGTTTTTTTATTAAAACGTAATTGGTAATATTATCGCGGAATCAACGCGTCGATGAACACCCGTTCTTTACACTTTGAACGTCACCCGCCGAATATAAATGGCTCGAAGAATAATTTTTGAGTAAGAACAATTCCATAGAATTGTGCACATTCTAACTTAACGATCTTCTCTAATGAAATGTGCGATCGATTCGACATGGATCAACTAAATAACAACTTCCTCGTAAATTGACGATTACCATATAGACGAAGCAATGTCGTGCAATCTGCTCCGTAGTAATGGGATCGATATTGCAATCTCTTTTTCTGTACTATCGACACTTCAATAAGTACCTGGCAATACGGATGTCTCTATTGTTGCCGAACAGAATCGCGAAAAAATATCGGAACACAAGAAAGGAAATCAAACTTTCTCGTAGTCTCGTCTGTAATCAAAATATTATACACGCTTATTACCGTCGGCTTCGAAACGCAATCTCTTTATTGACTTTTGCACACAGACTGATACTTTATCGCCGAACTCCCGTAACTTTATAACAATTACAGGATAACGTTGAAACTGGGTCTGATTGGAAATAGTGGAAGCGAGAGAGAGAGCGACGTTAAACTTCGTTGCTTGGCACAAAATGTGCCTTTTCAGGGTCTATTATCGATTGTTGCTTCTCTCTGCGTTGGTCGATATATTCTTCGATTAGTTTCAATCCCCTATATTTAGGTCTGATTTATTTTTGCTGTACCGCTCGGGACATTTCTCTCTCTGTTAGACCGGTCCAACCACTATCTGCTTTATTTCTATGGAGAAAGCCGCATTGTGATAAGAATGTTTTCACAAACCCTTTAATCGAGGAAATGTAAAGATTGTCGAATCATTTTGTACTTCCGAACTTGTTCGATGTTATCGAACATCGTAAAATTTCTCGCTCTAGAAAGTATCAAAATCGTACGACATCTTTGACGTATTTACATCATGATTAATTGAGTGGTATTGATATCAATGTCGATAATGACTTACTTATTGAAATACTTCCACGGTGAAATGAGGAAAGAGATGATCTAGTTTCAAGAGGTTCGGTTATAATCAAAATTGATATGCCATACACTTTAGTAAACGACTATTAACTAAAGTGCGAAAACAAGCTCAGTGCTTTAATGTCCGGTGCAAATCATTTGCGCAAAGATGATGTACAAATACTGTTAAATATCAAAAGAGCAATGGTATCCTTTCTTTAGTTAAACAACATTTTGTTATTTTTAACTTCCATGCGTGTCAAAATGTAAATCAATCCATTTTTATCCATTTCTCAATCTATCAATCTATTTTTGGTTGAATTGCTCAGTTTCAAAGTAAACATTCACATTAATGTGTGCCCTTAGTAAATAATAAACTAAATTTGAATCAAACTTAATACATTTCTTGAAAAAAGACAAGACCAAACAAGATTTAAATAGATAAACTTTAAATTAATAGATAAGGAACTACGAGCCCAGCTAGATATTGACGTAGCTAAATTTTAAACAAAGTACAGTTGAAACAATAGACAAAAAACAATAAAAGGTCGAAACATCGTCTGTTATTTAAACCATACTTTGTTTAAAATTTAGCAATAAATATTTAGCTAGGCTCGTGGCCAGCGATTTATTTTAATTTGATATTCTTTTCTTGAGTGAATTTATTTGACTCTATTGTTTTAGTTAATTTAACGACATATTGAGCAATGACGACCTGTAGAAATGATTAAAAATAACTCAAATTGAATACAATTTGATATTATGAATTTAACAAGTGAAGATTGAATCTAGAAAATATCAGGCTTTGTGTAAAATGACAGAATGAAGCTCTTGTGCAGTAAGTTTTTTTTTACGAGGACCGCTGCAAACGCGCGTTAGTTCCGTTCTACTGGACCCAACATCTCTCTGGAGTGGAGATTTTGAGTGACACACACAGAGACCGGTATTCACAGTCAGTTCTTATATTTAAGAACGATCTTAAATACAGTCTCGAAAGTCATAAGTCAATCACAAGCCGATATGTTCATAGTCGATTTTTATATTTAAGATTGTCTTAAGTGTGCAGTCTTAAGATGTCATGAACATAATCAGAGCGTCGTATTAGAATCTTAAGACATTATTTGAGATGATCTTAAAATAATAACGGACTACGAATACAGTCCGTTCTTATTTTAGGACCGTCTTAAGTAATATCTTAAGATACAACCCTCTTTGATTGGTTCATAACACCTTAAGATGATCTTAAATATAAGAACTAAAATGAATACTGGCCAAAGAGCCGTATTCAGCATCTTAAGACATTAGGTACTTAAGACAGTCTTCAAATAAGAACGATCTGTGAATACCTGCGCCAGAGATATGGCCTGACACACGTAATTCATACCGGTGATGCTCGTTAAACCGGAATTCCGGTATCTGAAGTGCGTTATTGAAATCGGAGAGAGAGCGAGGTTCGACGGTCGCAAAAACAACGGCTGCGTTAATGCGTATCATACATCAACATCAGTCCGCGAACTTTCCAATGTCGCGCACCTTCGTTTACCTCGCGATCAAGTGGAGCGTACGCATACTATGTTTATATTGATCATTTTCGTACGGTAAATATGATCGCTTTGTCGATTAAGCTTGTTAATTAACGTTTGCATTTTTTTTTCGAGCGACAGGTAATTGGCGAAGCAATGTTTATCTAATCTGTGAGGAAAGTCGCGAACTCTTTGACATGAACTTGATTCGATTATAATTATCGCCTCCGGGGATCTCTCTCTCCCTCGCGTAATTGGAGGTGATAAGGAAGAGAGTGCCGAGGGTCTTTGCCGTGCGAACATTGTTTTCTTCCTGTATGTGCACGAGAGAAAAAAGAGGGAAGACTACTCTCTCTCTCTCTCTTTCTCTCTTTCTCTCTCTTGATTCTATCAATCGATTTGTGCTTAATTAGCTGCATATTGAATTATAAAAATATTTAATTATCAAATGAATTATCAAATTGAGTTTTGATTAACTTTGACGTACATTTTCTCCGGATTTTCCCCACTTCACGCTCGCGGCGGATGTAGATTCGCATTAAAGGCTTTCAGACGGTTTATTTAAGAAACAGCTTATTGCGCTCTCTCTCTCATATACTTTTTGTCGTTTATTGTCTCTATTAAGATCTTTAATAGTATATTTCACATGCCATTAAAAGCAGATCGAAATCTTGTATATAATAGATCACGTAAAAGCCTTCTTACTCCGTGCACATACTAGTTCGATTAATCGGAGCGTTTAGAGAGGAACACGCACGATTCTACCTCGCGCAAAGCCATCACGTTCCTGACCCAGCGGGTCGACCCGGCTAAAAACGTAAAAACATGATGGACGCAGAATCGTTACGCTCGTGTAACACTTTGGGCCGAAGTCTTATATCTCGCGGCTCGTCGAGCGGCTCCCGCGCGCGGTATTCGTCTATTCGTCTATGAGAAAACGTATCGCGATCGTCTAATCTGTACGATGGAACCTTCGGCCGATGCCGGCAGGGGAAGAGGAAGCGAAGCTAGGAGAGGCCGCTGGATTTTAATCCGGCGACGGCCGCGCCGGCATGAATCCGATCGGACGTCGACTCCTCGTTCGCCGGGCGATTATATACCCGGTAACGGTACAAGGTGCAGCGCGCACTCGCGATGACCGAGAGAGGCCCTCGTAGAGATGCCTATCCTCGCGTAGAGAGATGCACCGGCCGACGAATCTCCGTGACCTGGAACGGAAAGGCTCCGCGGCGGCCGACCGCCACGGATTTCCCGCCTGCAGAATATCAAGGGATATGCGCCCGTAAGAGCATAGGCATATACGCTCGTAGATCTACCGGTTTGATCGAATGAATAATTTCCTAAGGCTCGGTTCAACCCTCTAATAAAAGTCTGGATGAAGTTCTGCAGGGTCTCTAGTTTCAGCAAAATCACGCGAGAGAGAAGGACGTACACTGAAAAAAAATGTGTTGTTGGATTAATTGGAATTCTGGTTGAAAACGAATGAATCAGAATTTTCTAGTTAAATTTATACTGGAATTTTAAAATAATTTGATTGAATTCTGATTATATAATAAATTGGAATTTTTTAGTTCACTTTCAACCAGACTTTTTCCTCAGTTCATTATTTCTTTCTCTTTCTCTTTTTCGTTCTATCATTTTTTTAACTCTTTCTTTCTTTCCTTTTCTTGTTTGTATATTCTCGTTGTATAAACTTGTTTTAATATTACTTACATTGAAAGAAAAGATTGGCTGCTGCAACAAATTAGATAGTAAAATATGGCATAGCATTTTTAATTGCAGCAGCCAATCGAAATCCTATACTGACATTGCGGATAGGCTAACGCAACCAAAAATTGGCTGCTACATAAAAATGTTATGTCATATTTTACTATCTAATTTGCTGCAGCAGCCAATCTTTTTTTTCAGTGTACTATAACATTTCTACACATTTTTTAAATTTTATTTTCTTATTTTATTTTGTCTTGTAAATTACTCTCATCGCTCTGTATATGGAGAAGTAAAAACGGTAGTGGGTACTTTTTTAAACCTATCGGCTTGAAATTCATTGGTGCATTTCGACTGAAGCAAATGTGTTGAAGAAACTTTTGTTTCTCGAAATCATAAAAACTTATACCAATATGGCTTTCACCCCTCCATATAATAATTCTTTACGTTCTTAAAGGACTTGCCCTATAACTGTAATAAATACTTTGTCTATCCATCTTTCTCTCTCTTAAGTATTGTTGAAAAATAACGGAGCAATCAAAACTGGCTGTCACATTCAGATTCTTATTAAAAGGTTTCTATAGGTTTCATCGATGTAAGATTTAACTTTCATCTCGATTTAATTTACTCTTTACAATTTAATTTACTTTTCATTTTTTTCTAATTCTAAGAATTAGAAAAGATAAATTAATAAAATATTCTAAGAATAATTTTTCTAAATAATTTTAAGAATAATTCTAAAAATAATAATTTGAAAATAATTCTAAGAGTTAGGAAAAGATAAACAATAAGTTAAACCGATATTAAAAGTTAATCTTACGTTGGTGGAACCGGGCCTAAGCTGTAATGTAACAAAGATCCCGCGTTTCCCGCCTCCGCAGCCACGGAGTAACGTAACCGTTACACTCATCGATAAAATTATTTAACGTCGTTTCGATAACGCGGTATGAATCGTGGGAGAGAAGGAGAAGTACCCGTACGGAGAGTACAGACCGTGAAGGTAGAAAGTCGATGCAGGTGCGTGATGGGAACAGCGCCACGTTGATTGGCGTATAAACCTGACAATATCCTGCGTAATTATTCGTCTCTTAAACCGACAAGTGTGATAAACCTAGCCAGATATTATCGCGTAGCCAGAACTCGTCTCGCTAACTGTCTCTTTGCGCGAGAATTATTACGGCGATAATCCCGGTGTCGTGTAAGCTGCGTTACGGCCAACGGGCTTGTAACGTGTAACGTTCCGTAACTGCACTGACCGCATGCGTCGATTTGTCTCTCCCACGAATAAATAAATCCCTCCTTATCGTCACGGAGAACGACTGCTCCCTTTGAAAACGTCTCTTTCACCGTCTCTTTTTTTCTCCTTGTATTTCTTTTTCCTATTTTTTTATATAATTCAAATACTTCACTCTTTACTGTAGATTTTAGCAAATTTCATAATATATTTCATAATTCCTTTAATAAATTCACACTTTCTTTCTCTTTTTATCTTTGTCTCTCTACTTCCGCGTGCACGGTAAAATAATATTTCATATTTGTAATGGAAACCGTCCACCCAAGTTCTTGTTAAACTTTGGTGTTGAATTTTCTAACATATTCGAGTGTTAATTTAACATTAAGTGATTATTTAGTTTGTGTTAAATTGACATTCAACATTTCTTAGTGTTAAAATATTACAATTTATGAGTAAAGAATAAACAACGTCAAATTAACGTGTTTTAGGAAATAAATTCTATGAGTAAACAAAATATGTATTAATTTAACATATCATAAATATTAATTTTACTGAGAAGAATATGTGTGCTTCTACGGTTTGTTTACAAACTGTGTCAGTATTATTACAGATTTTCTCTGTTTATCTTTTTAAATCTTTGTGTTACCATCTAACATATTTAGTGTTAAATTAATACATAAATTTGAGTGGATCGTTTGGAACACGTGAAACGTGTTAAATTTAACACAAATTTTCCAACGGCGTGTCGAATCCCGGTGATCGGTCTGACCTAGATGCACCCCGCGCCGTCGTCACGCCGGTCTCTCTCGTTGACCATGCACCTCGTGACCCGCGGGCGACGCAATTATATGTATTCATCGCAGGATACCTCCCGCGGAAAGATACGGCTATTCATCGCGGGTTTCTGAACGGATCGGAGTTCCCTCGTTACTATTTATATACATCGACCACCGGTTGCCGCGCCTCGCCTCGCCTCGCCTCGCCTCGCCTCGCGCGGATGTGGGCGCGCGTTTTTCTCGCGCCGGCTCTCATCGGAACGGTCGGAACGGGTTGATACGCGTTCACTGGGTGAGCGTACGGTATGCGGCATGCGCCTGTTGCATTCCCGCGGCGCGTTACTTCGCACCATACTCGCATACCTGTTCCAGTTCCTGGGCGTGTATATCGCTCGCTTTCCCCTCCCCCCCGGAATTCTGACATATGATGGAAGGGAGGAAACGGAAGATTTTACTATACGGTGAACCGCCGCGCGCGATTGAGAAAAGGCGCGGAGTCGCGGCCTCCCTTTCGAACGAGGTAATACCGCGACGGGTATCGTTTCCACGTGCCATCACGCGAGACGTGTACTGTACATACACCGATACATCGCGCGCCGGGTTGTTACGTCAGCGCGAAAAGGCCGAATGTGGAACGAATTATAAAAATCTCGTAACGCGCGCGCGAAGGTCACGCTCGGCGTACCGCGCGAGATTGTTGCGCGAATGAAAGAATTATGCACGCACGTAATAGGACACGTATAAAATAATGGATTTGTCGATGCTTCTCTCTATCTCTCTCTTGTTTTGTTCTTTTTTTCCCCTCCTTTATTTGCCGCCTTTTGCGGCGAGGAGACAGTCTCTCCGCGAGCACAATCACTTCGTGTCCCCTACATCGATTATCCAGATTGTATGGTCGCTTTGACTCGATATTTACTCAGGGAACGTCTCGGCGTTGCGCGGAAAAAAAAGGAGAAAAATCCAGACTGAGTGTGCACGGAATAGTAACGCTTTCTCGCCTCCTCGTGCGTGGAAAACCAAAGTAATTTTCGCGAGAGTAATTTACATTTCCGGACGATGTTTAGCGCTGCGCCAGTTTCTCGACTCTTTCACGCACGATATCGCCATAAATCAAAAGTGGCATTAACAGCTACAATTAATTTCACAAGTTTTTCTCTCGTCGATCGCGACGTAGATCCGATCCGCTCCTTGGATGCGTTTGATTTTAGAATATAATTCGACCGGATGTCGGTTTTGCGCTGGAACATTCGTTATTAAATCCATAATGTCAAATTATACCTAATTTGAATCATTTTTTATTATTTCTCCAAGTCACCGTTAAAACAATGAGGTTAAACAATTTAACTCAAGAAAATATATTAAACTTGACTCAAATTTTGTTTATTATTTAGGTACTAAGTAAATGCATACGTCAATATGGACGATGTTTACTTTGAAACTAATCGCAGTCTGTGTCCAGAAATGAATTAATTTACATTTTGACACACATAGAAGTTAAAAATAACAAAATGTTATTATTTAACTTAAGGGATTGGATTACATTTGCTCCCCTTTCGTATCTAAAGCGGTGTCTGCAATGGGATTTTAAGGCATAAAACTTAAGCACTAAACCGTAAGAAATTGATCAATCATAGTCGAATATTCTCTTCATCTCTTTATATCTCACATTCGATTGTGATTGGTCAATTTTGCTGCTTAGAGTTTAATGCTTAAGTTTTACACTTTAAAATTTCACTGTAGACGCCGCTATATGTATATAACAGTGCACTTGTGGATGTGTATACGAAAAAAAGAGAAAGAAATGTCGATGGCTTCAAGGCAGACTTTTCTTTAAAATATAATTCCACGTTCGCATAATTTATCTTGGCATTGTTAGGCTCGTTTCTCTCGTTA
Organism: Mycetomoellerius zeteki; assembly: GCF_001594055.1. NCBI lineage: Eukaryota > Metazoa > Arthropoda > Insecta > Hymenoptera > Formicidae > Mycetomoellerius > Mycetomoellerius zeteki. The sequence goes on along the minus strand of NW_017257841.1, from coordinate 248,234 downwards.
CCGGCGACGCGTGCATCTTCGCATGCAACGCGGTCTGGCGGTCACTCGTATGATTTTTGTCGACCGCCACGCACACGCGGCGACTCTCCTCTCTCGACTCGGTTCGGATACCATCGTGTCACGCACGATGAATACGGTGATGGTACTCGGACGCAGATTGTTACGGTTGTTTTTGTCAGAATATCTAATTGTTGCGGGGGGGGGGGGGATGTGTTAGATTTTATCCCGAAACGGAAACAATTAAGGTAGCATTGTACATCTATTATTCAAATCTATTATTTGTTAAACAGTTGATGATTCTCTGCTGAAATTATACGTTTTGACTCATTTCTTCGTATTCATAGATATTTTATTTTCTACGAGTAAGCGTGTTTGCATTTGTGAGGGTAGGTTCACAACTTTGTTTTAAGAGGCCTTAAGTCATAAGTCGAAAGAGATTATAAGTGACAATAATTTCTGTTTTTAAATTGTTTTTGGCAGTCTTTAGGCTTTAACCGTTAGACTTAAGCGAATTGAGCAAAACCCAATTCTTATGGCCTAAAAGTATAAGTTTTGTGGCCGATATGTATAATATTATATATCGTCACTTACAACTTACAGTTTACAGCTTACGCCCTCTTAAAGCAAGGTTGTGGACTTGCCCATTTCTACCAATGTGAATTAACTTTAATCTTGATTTAATTTATTCTTATTCTTTTTCTAATCCTTGGAACTAGAAAAAAATGAAGAGTAAGTTGAATTGAGATTAAAGTTAAGAAACGGGTCTTAGTCTTATGAAACGCAAAAACAAGCGTGATTAACCCTCCGAAGTTGACAATAATTTTTTATTGACTCAGTTATAAATCTCTGCCAAAAATATCAAACAGTTCAATTTTCTTTACATTACGTCTGAAAATTTGAATTATTATTAATTAAAATATATTTACAAGAGAACGATCACAAGTGGAAGTGCGTTCTTAAAATGCGGTTTGTTGCAAAGATAGTCTTTCGTGTTCATATTAAGAATCCCAAATCCTACAAAGGTTTTCATTCTTTAGTTTTTGAAAAATTAAGAATAAATATAAAATAGGACTGTGTTACAGATTTTGATATCAGCTCTGGAAGAAATTAAAAAATGCTCGATTCGAAAATACTGGAACTATTTTACGATCGTGCGAAACGATTACAAAGCTATGTGTGCAACATACAACATGCCTCTTTTCGCAATTTCGTGAAATTGAAAAAGATCGAGGTACACTGAAAAAAATACTAAATTTTAATAAATATTTATCTGAATAAGTTCTAAGTAAATATTTTAAGTTCTAACTAAAAATGTAAACACATATTTATTTGATACAAAAACTACTAATTTGATTTAATTATCTTTTTTTATTGAAATTTATTTATTGTAAATAAATGTTTACTTACAACTGTTCAAAGAAACATGTATTAAGATTTAGCAAATTGTTTTCATCATTCCAAGATTCCGAAGTCCTCATTTTATGCATGTAGTCCGCGTTTGCTGGACATCAATGGTGCATCGTGCGAGTGTATAGTATATACCGTCCCACGCAGATCTGTGCGAATTTTTGTGAAAGTAAAAGACCCGAGCGAAGAATTCAGCCGGTACCACGCGTGGCCAGGTAAATCACGTTTGGCACACTGACTCGATTTTACGCGGCATCGCGCGAACGACCTCCTGGCAGAACCGAGGATGATGTTACGTGTTCGCGTGTTGCGTTAATGGAGACTATAGAGATCGGCGAGAAAAATAGCAGTGGAAAATAATGGCGATCTCCGGACGGCTCGTTGTACACGCGGTTATTATTTCTCGCAATCACTATGCGTGGGAAGGTGTCTGTCGTGCGAAGAGGATGTGCGCCGCTAACGAGTCTTTCTCCTTATTGCGAGACATTTCGTCGCGACCTCCAACCATAACGAAGTGCCAAATTACGCGACGTATTCTCGCGCCCTAAGCTCCGCCTATTATCCTGTCTTTCTATTTTTCCCTCCTAAAGGAGATACAATTAAATTCCGAATCGGCGCGTGGAAAATGGTGCGAAAGAGTTTTCTACGAATTTCCAGTAAATCGTGAACGTGTCTCGAGTACATCTTTAAATATAATAATCTCACAAAATCTGTGAGTAAAAGGACATCCTGCGTGCGTCAAAGCAAACCGAGTATCCGCTCATACGATGTTAACTAGTGGATTAATTATCGCGCGCGCTCAAATGATAATGTCTCGGACGTGGAAATCAAATTAGCATATCACGGAGATAGTCATCTCATCGCTATAATCCAGCGATTATATTCTATGGAGACTGAACGTCTAATATCCTGTATCCCGCAACGTTACCCGCGAGGCATCCCGTAACGTTGACCTTCTTCCTTATATTCTTTGCGCGCTCGGAGATACTTACTATGTTACGACTTTCTGATAGCTGCAGACTACGGCACGATATCGATACACGTTATCTATGATCATCCCGCGATGCATGAGGGTATTCTACAAGTTGTTCTAGAATCATTTCCCGTCTGAAAGAAATGTTTGATATGAACAACTATAATCTTATTGATATGTGAATTATCAAAATTTGATTATGTTTCAATTAAAAAATTACGTTGCTCTAATCAAAATTTGATTAAAATAACAAAATTATAGTTAGAACAACACAAATTATAAATTAAAATATATAACAAAATTTAATAATTCACATATCAACAAAATTATAGTTGTTCATACCAAACTCTCAGTTTATGGATGCAGGAAATTGTACGAATTTTGCATTTTCAAGCTCTTAGTCACTTAAAATTACCGTGGAACGCGATTCAAGAATTCAAGGTACATCATTTTATCCTTGTTGTTCATCGAATAAACGGAAAGAACGATTTTGATGAAGTATTTAAAAATTTAGCTAGATACATCTGAAAATAACTTAGATGGACCATCAAAATGTAGTTATATAGGATGGTCAAACTGGTCGTTAGAATATTAAAACTTTTTACAGAGCAAGCTCATCATGTTTGAGATTCCTACGTAATTATTTTGATGGTTTAACAAAATTGTTTTTCGATTTGTATCTAGTTAAACTTTTAGATATTGCAACAAAATCGTCCTTTTCATGTGGGTGTACCGGATGAATTAAATTTCTGAACGCAGCCCTGAAGAAAGTTAACTTATGGATATTCATAATTGGTTCTTATTTCAAGACTGTCTTACGTAATGTCACAAAATGGCATAACTAAATCACAAAGTCATATTCAAGAGAAGAAGAAGAAAAAGATAGAGCCGTATTAGCATTTAGAAAGAAAAATCTTGAAATACGAACCGATTATGAACACCGATCCATGAGTTAACTCTTTTATTCAGAGTATAGAGTTTTTGGAATGTAACTCAGGAAGTGAATTTTTCTCGAAGAGAATTTATTTTGCGGAACGGTATCAATATTCTTCCATATGCATAATTTCCTTCCTTCCTGCGCCACGAAGCGCAGTTTACGAGGTATTCTGGAACTTCTCGGAGGACGCGCACATCAGCATGGACTCGTCCTTCCATGCAGAATCGCAGTTGAGCCTCCTTTCTTCGCTGATCCTCGAGAGGAGTTGGAAATCTCGTCTCGCGATGACTTCGCGTCTTATCTCTTTGCTTGCTCGAACCTTATTTATACATACCGAATGAAATTGGCAGTTCTCACGGCAGTGGTGACGACGGCGCGTCGTCACGTTAATTGCTTGGGCCAGATGTACCAGCTAGAGATTTGCAAGAGATATTACTTCCGCTTCACGTCCACACGACAGCACGCTGATGGAAAAAGACGATGTGAAATCGCCGTGAAAATCCGAGCAAAAACCACGCGACGACGGTTCCGTTCGCTTTCCTCGCGATCTCGTCCCGTTTAATGCGAGACAACTTTTTCCCAATTAAATTACGAAGGTGAAATAGACGGAATGACCGACTATGGAATGGCCTTGAGCGATAGGATTAATTTGAAATGTAGATTAAAGAAGATTAAACTTCTACTTAGCCTCTCGTTCATGCTCCTGTTGTAACATCGTTTCTATCATAATGTAATTAACTAGTTATGGAAGAATAAAATTTGCTACGGTAAATCAGCGTTAATCCATTGATAGGACAAGATCAATCATTTAACCTTTTTAGTAGTCGTTTTGTACTCTCCTGTGTACACTGTAATGTACAAATTTGAAGATATGCTTTATCCGTTGAAATTATTTAATTCTATCGACGTTATCTGAAATGTGTGATGTACATAATAATGTATATGTTGGAAAAATAATCAAAATTTTGAAAGAAAATTAATTATTTAATATAAATTATTTATTAAAGTGAGAATATGAATTGAATTAAAAGAAATTGTTTAACATGATTCCAATAAAAATTAAGTCTGAAGGGGTTAAAAACCCCTGACGAAGATACACGCAACACACCGGTTACGTTTTAATTCTTAATAGAACGAATGCGGGATAATGACTGATAATTATGTGTGAAATAGCCAAGGCCGGTCGTTCTTTCGACGATCGAAAGTACTGATGTACTTTCACTCGGCTTCCGCTAGTATTGTCGAAAGAGCACATCCGGTGTACCTTCTTAGTCTCCACTTTTTTGTCGAAAAAGAAAAATCTCGATTCAACTTTCGGAGCTGCAAACGGTCGGACAGTCTCGATGGATGATCGTTTAATGATATCAGATAACGCAGCTTCAGAGCTGCAACTTAAGAAGTTTGCGCTCTTAGTTCTCGTGTCTTTCCTGAGGCGATACGAGTAAAAGGCCGAGACATTAACTATCTCGCGGCTGTTTCCCGGGGGCTGAAACTCAAGTCAGAAAGCTGGAAAGTGTGCGGTTAAGACGGTGCAACATGAAAACTGATATACTCTCACCCATATATTGAATTTCCTTCACCAGGTAGATCTCGTAGTTTCTGTTTTGTGTAACAGAATTGCGCATCGATATTTCTGGCTTGTTCGCCAGCCTATGTAACTCGTCGATCTTCGGGATTGATCTTTTTGTACCGAAAGTATCGTGTACATTTTCCTGTAATAAATGTATATATCCGCTCAGGGATAATAATGTGTAATTATAAATTATTCAGTTATTATTACACCGGTAGTCGTTACCGTACACCGTGTCGGACCGGTCAGCTATGGTCAGGAACTTCGTTAAATGTCAGTCTGGTGGATGCCAGCATAAAGGGCCGTTGACTTCAACGAGTGCACTTGAGGATTCAGTAATAAAAATGCTGGCGATAGGAATATATGAATATTTCATTTACGAACGCAAAGAATAGGTATTTCAGTGTAAAGTTTTGTGCGAAATACGCGTTTTTAAATCATCTTACAATAAATAAAATGACTGTGACAGATTTAAATGTTTGTATGCTTTTCGCTTCTCTCGTCAATATAACGCGATGACATATAATTTGAATCCTTGTCTAATTTACCCGAGAAATATTTTCACTGTGACACTTTGGATTATTCTAATCCATGATAGACATCACAAAATATAATTGATTGTTTAAAGTCGCCAGTTGATGTACAGAAAGAATATATAATAGTTTTGCTAAAATACCTAAAAATTTAGCTACACTGAAGAAAAATACCAAATTTTAATAAATATTTGTTTGAATAATTCTAAACAAATATTTACTATATAGTTATAAACATATATTTATTTAATACAAAAACCATCAATTTGATTCAACTATAATTTTTTTATTAAGTAAATATTTATTTACTGTGAATAAATGTTTACCTAGTACTATTGAAAAAAATATGTATTAAGATTTAGTCAATTTTTTGTCAGAGTAGATCTGAAAATATAATTTTGTTGGACCTTTGAAATAATTATGCAGAACTCTAAGCATCGATGTCAACAGTTTTAACATTCTGGAACTAGTTTGAGCGTCCTACATAATTATTTTGATGGTCTAAACAAATTTTTTCTGATCTAGATAAATTTTTAGATACTTCAGTAACATCATTGTTTTCTTGTGCAATACTGAAAAAAATCAGAAAGTTTTAAATCCTTAATTCCTTCTCTTTCCGCTCGAAATTCCACGTGTGTACTCTCTTTCAGCGCGCTCTCGACGACGTCATTGAACCTCGGGCACCTCGCGCGTCGTTCGAATGTTTTACGCTTGGCCCGAAACAATGATAGGAACACGGCCCACGGGATGCCTCAACATCGCGAATGCGCTGGCTTCAGTTACCTGTTCGGCGACAAAAGACGAAGAAGAAGGAGGGACCAGGCGAGAGCGAGCGGGCGGACGCGTGCATGAATGGCATCGCTCTACCACGATTCAACTGGGACAGATATTCGAATCCCATGTGTTACGCTCGCCTTCTCTCCACCCACACGTGTGTACTCGTGTGATACCTACCGCCGCGTCGACATGCACTTAATTATCGCATTTGCGATATTATCGCTTGAGGAACGCGAAAGTCAGAGGAAAGCTCCGGTAACCATCAACTAATGCGATGAAATCGAGTCTGACCTCCACTCCGATGTGATTCCCTTCTTTTAGCTACAGTCGACTCGATAATTCAAACCTAGCTGTTATCGTTTTTCTGGAGACTCTTCTAATCAGACTCTACCCAGATTTTAGTTATAGCTAAATTTTTAGATGTTTAGATATTGTTATATTTTGATATTGTTTGCAGATCTGTAACTATAGCTTAAGACCGTCTTTTACGTATAATTTTAAGATGTCATAAACCAATCATATGCCCGTATTCAGGCTTTATAGGTTTTCTACAATAAGTCATTATCTAAGCTTTAAGTCTTAAGCCATAAGAAATTGACCAATCACAGTTGAATGTGAGAAGAATAATTGGCTATGATTGGTCAATTTCTTATGGCTTAAGCTTAAAGTTTAGGTAATGACCTATTGTAGAAAGCCAATTATATTTAAGGCTTCCTTAAATTTATTTTTAGATGCTCTACGAATTATTTCATTGACTACTGTGCGTCTATATATATATAAAGATAAATTTAAGCAATTCAGCTTTAAGTACAAGGTCTAACTATGAATACGGGCAAGAGAGTCGTATTAGCGTCTGAAGACATTACTTAAGACGGTCTTGAAATAAGAGCGGACTATGAATCTACTTAAATTTTTGGATATTTAAAAATCATTTTTTGAGAGAGAAAAAAAAGATGTGTGTGCTATTTCGCTCTGATCAACGCGATTTAATGAAAAATGTCGGTCCAATCAGATTGCTATCTTGAGGCCAGATAGATTTCGATCGAAGGGTTTCTACATTTTTCAAGAGAGCAACATTTCGTTGCTTTCAATTTCCCACTCTCGTTTCGCTTCATGCGATATATGAGTACTTATCGCAGGGCGTGGTGCGAGCGGCTAATGAACTGGTATCGAGACACGTAGGCGGAAGAGTTTGTCTAACGAAGCGAACACGAAGGCGATACCAAAAGTCGGAAACAACGTTTCCGACGCGACGGTTCGAGAGTTGACTCGAGCGAAAGAACTCGCCCGGACTCTCCGTGTGTTTCGCGCGGCGGGAACGTGTGCGGGAAGCCGACCGGCGTGATATTTCGACTGGAATATGACCCGACGACCTCGGTATAGAATCTAAACTCCCCCTCGCGTCGAATACTTTCTCCTGAGAGTGTTCCGGGCGAAACGTTATTAATCTCTTCATCAGGGACTGACGGGCGGCAGGGATGAAGGAAGAGGGAGGCGAAAAAAAACGGAGGCCTATTGTTGCGGGATTTGAACGGTGCGCAGGTGCATCGGCTTGACCTTTCGAGCGCATAAGGAAAGTGCAAACCTTCAAACGTATAAGCTCGCCAAGTTATCCGGTGCTGTCGGATGCATTAACGTCGCGCGGAACGAGTTTCGAGTCACCGCAAAGTGGCTCGTGGAACGCTCTAATTTGGCTGTCCGCTGCGGGACTGTCCTTTTTCCGATAACACTCGCCGTTCCCAACGTACAATTTATCTACGTCCGCGTAAAACTCGCCACGGCATCGAAAAGAAAGAAAAAAATATTAATACTATTGCGCAATCTCTCCAGCCGGCGTAAAAGTGAGACTTTCACCAGAAGCGGTAACGAATCGAGAATCATTATTATCGCGGGGGTTCCCAGTACAGGTACGAGGACTCCACGGGGGTTAATCGCGACGGTGGCACCGGCGAATGATACTTGTTACTCGTAAGTTGTCTCTCCTTACCCAATCATTTCTAGTAATAATATCTCGCGAACGTAATGACGAGAAGCTTAATTGGATTCTGCTGCGACTTCGCACGAAGAAAAAGTTGCTTGAGTAATTTTTATCTTACAAAACTAGTAAAAATATTCTAGCTATTTTCGCCAAACTTATGACAAATATTCTACTTGTTTGAAAGTAAAAATACCGAAAGTGCAAGGTAAAAAGTACATTATAGTAACAACTTGTTACTACATATACTATAATACATATACTACATTATAGTACAATTGTAGTAAATCCATTCAAGTGATTATTATCTTATAGTATATAATGCAGTAAATCATACTATTCTCAAGCACGAACAACTCTCAAGATTTTATAAGCTTGTATTTTATACAAGATTTTTATCGCGCAATAAAGTAAATTTTATCAACACTAAAGCAAAGATATTCGATAAAGTGACTTCTATTGAGATGTACGGTATATTTATAGATTTACTTTACGAAATGTAAAAAGTACCTTACAATATGACTGTATAGCAATCGTTTATTTACTAAAAAAGTAAGTTTTACGTAAATTAGCCCTCTGTATGAACCTGCCAATTCTGGCGCAAAATTTACTAGAATCTAGCGCATATTATGGTGCGATTCTCGATCTTCACGCTGCAAATGCTTTGAAGCATTCTTTGATTGATCAATTCATAAAATTCTTTCTTCTGATTGGCTAACGAAATATTTGCAGCGTTATGTGAATCGCACCCTAAAACTTTCAGAGTGAATTATTATTAAAAATGAAATCTCACTCTAATTAAAAATTAAAAATTGAGTCACTTTTCTTCAAGACTATTTCAGTTTTCACTCTTTAGAGTGAGATTCTATTCCAAAGAATTTAGAGAATACTTTACATTTTTCTCTGTGTGCGAACCCGCATTTGGGATAAGATGACTATTTTCGCAAAGCGATGAAGAAGGACGAAGAGAAGCGTTTTCTGGATGAACTCATCGATTTCTCGCGTACCACTTTTCCCGCACATATATGCATACGAGCTGCATTATACGTTTCCTACGCGAGAACGGCTTTTGTTGCTAATAGGCTGAGGCTTAAGGGTCAACGGAACACGTCGGAAATTTATCATCTTCGCTTACTTCTTGGATATACCTACACCTCGTATATCGTCCGCGCGATTCCTCCTCGTAACGGTTGGTTTACCACTGACCGTGTCATTAAACTGACGTAGCGGCGAAACGTCAAAAGCGAAAGAATGGAATTTCCTTTTTCTTTTTTGAACTTGTTGATCGCGATACGGCAATAATGTCCGTCTTTCGTGATTGTGCGAGTAACGAGGGCACTGGAACAGCCGATATTTTCGGAGGTCATCGCAACGTCAGATTGAATCTGATTGAGGGTTCATTAGAAACAATAGGAGTTGGATTCGTTCCAAAGCAATCAGATAGGATACGAAATGTATAAATGATTCACAAACTCTGGTAACGTAGCGGGATTGTCCGATCTGCACGAACGTCCATGAAACGTACGAGTTAGATGCCATCCTCAAATTATTCCGCAAATTCTCGTGCGTTTTTTGCGTTTCAAACGCTGTTCAACAATCCTTTCTACAGAATGAGTCCCAGACAACATCATACGGGGAAAGCTATAAACGCGTATGAATATTTATGTATGAATATTCATTCTATACGTTCACCGTGGACAGTGAACGTGTCAAACGACATCCGATAAAGCTTTTACACGCCATGCGTTACCGATTGTTGCATTCGCCATTATGTCCAAGTGGATCAAGGTTTTTGTCGACTATTAACGTAACATAACTAAACATTGATACGCAGGAACGGCGCGACTTAATCACCGTTATTCATCTGATAGCTCCGGATTAATTAATATTACAGCTTCGAAACAATGGAATGACCACGGTGACTAGTCTTAACGAAAAAACTTGCTCGTCATCCTTCGAGCTATTATTAGCGAAGCGTATTTATTGTTGACGTTTATAAACGTATACGTTTTGTTAATTCGATCGTCGTGAAAAATTCTATATAACGCTTTCAACGCGAATGTCAAATTATAAAATTAAAACTTGTGTTACCTACGTTAAGTCGCTTTTACATATACGTGGTGTCCAGCAAAATCTGGACACTAGTCAATTCAAGGATAATTCCAGGTCTTTCCAGGTAAAAATCCTGATTTTTCCAGGATTTATCTATCGATTATTTTAATTATATAATTTTCATCGATTCGTGCAATATTATACGCTTTGTATTCAAGTTAGGATTCTATACGAATGAATTAAAATGTTAACAAATTGGGAACTATATTATTTATTGCTTTATAAATAATATCAAAGAAACGTTCCGTCCACACAAATGATTTTTTACTATGATCTATTTTAGACATTAAATTCAAGTTTTCTATTGGTAACTTATTGCATCTTTAAGGAAGGATTTATGCCCAAACACAACTTTTCTTTTTATTATTTCTTTTTTTCACGCTCTGATTTTTTTAGAAATGAAAGAATAATAAATTCCATGCCAGCCCTGCAATTTCAGGGGTTTTCCATGAATTTTCCAGAATTCATAAAATTCCAGTATAATTTCAGGATCCAAGAATATTCAAGAACCTCTGGACACCATGATATACATTCGATCTTAAAAAATATCTTAAGAGTATACTTAAGACGGTCTTAAATATAAAAATCGACTATGAATACCGGCCTTTGATTGATTCATGACATCTTAAGGGTGTACTTAAGGTCTCAAACATAAGATCCGACTACAAATACTGATCTATAAGTGAGCTTACACAATCTATACGAATTTTTAAGCGAGCGATGAGCACGACGATTTTCCTCATTCATCACCTGTCAGATCACCCTGCCTCGTCAACCTACAGCCCCCATTTCCCTCGGTGGGAAGATATGCGCGCGCGACGAAAGATCTCAGAAGTGGGACACCTTCTCTTATCGCGCCGGAGCATCCCGCAAACGACGGGAACGAGCCACGTAGAAAGGCAGAAGGGAAAGGATGAGGATTCCGGAGTGAGAGTACCGAAAGAGCACTTAGGGGAGCTAAGTGCTTCCGAGAGAGAGAATGGCGAAAGATTTGATTTATCGTTATTCGTCGGAATAATCAGAGAATAAACATTTTCTTTACGATAGATTTAGTGCTACTCTTCCAAAGGTTGATGTTCCTCCCGTTTCAGCGGGGTCCAAGCTCAGTCCCAAGTGTCACTGCGCTTCGGCGCTTATTCGAAATTCAGAACTGCTGGAAAGTGGCCGGATAGTGAAGTGAGACCCCCCTCGGTACCCCCTCGATCGAAATGACGATGAGGAGAGACGGGGGCAAAAGTCGGGGCCTGAAGCGTAAGAAAGGAAAGGGGAGGGAGACGAGAGCGAGAAAGGAAGGAGTTGTTGGATTACCGCTCGGTGGGCACACGACGTTTCGATCGAGCTGGCTACCATAGAGCCACAGAAGACCGGCTGCCTCCGACGGAACCGGTTGGGTGTCAAAAAGGGCAACGACGGGAACTGGCAGGTTCCATCACGAGCGAGCCATGAGCGGGCAAAGCGTGGACATGGTCTGGGACCCGCAGACCCAGACTAACTCGTTAGAAGGCTGGGATTATTCTATCGAGCTCGCGTACCTTAAGAGTCTTAAGGGGTCCTCCTCCGAAAGTAGTAAGTAAGCGCGAACGTAAGAGGAGATGATTGGAACCTGTGCGGGAAAGATTGACGGTGCCACAATGTGCGGTGTTGTTGTGATCAAGAGAATGGTGTTTACTATGGAAGAAGTGATAACGTTAAGAGAGGTGGTAGATTATTGCGATCTTTATCGTGTGTCGAATTGTAACTATTGTGATATCGAAGAACGTACACTTAGAGAAAAACAAATGGCAACTATGTAACAATAACTGTACATAACAATTTTATATGCGTAGAATTAATTTACATTGTCGAATAAAAACTATTTTGTAATTACTGTAATTATATACATTAATTCTACATATAAAATTTGTACAGTCACCTATGTAATTGCTATCACTATATTTTTCTAAGTGTATAAAAAGGATAGAAGAGAGGTATCTCCATTCCATCATAAAATCTATAAAGATATATCGATGAATAGAAAGGATGTTTTTGTTGAAGCATCTAAAAATTTAGCTAAGTACAGATCTGAAAATAACTTTGTTGGACCATTAAAATAATTATGTAGGGCGTTCAAGCTGGTTGCTAAAATATCGAAACTTTTTGCAACATTATTTATCATCTTGAAATTCCTACGTAATTATTTTAATGGTTCAACAAAATTATTTTCAGATCTCTATCTAGCTAAATGTTTAGATACCTCAGCAAAATAATTCTTTCCGTACGTGTTTGTTTTATTGCGCAGATGCGCATGTTCAATACTGAAATATATTTGGACGGTTTTGCAGCAGTTTTATGCCGTGCTCCGTGGCATTTAAAAGTATTTAAAAGTCAAATGAGAAAATGAGAACTCCGTCCGTGAACTTCGCGGGTCACGTTGTTTCATCGCGACACCGAGCACCGAGTACCGCGAAACGGTAGCTCGGTCGTTTGCTCACCGCGAGAAGGTCCTTGGCCCTAGCCGGTGTCAGAATGAGCTGGGAGTGCCGCGAGCGTGAACCAGCAACCTGCAACCTGTAACCGTCGCTCGGCAGGCTGCATAATTATCATTCGAAGCGAGTCCGGGACGATTTCGATTCCATAGATATTCCTTGCGAATTCCCTCAGGTTCAGTACGATGATCCGGAACTGAAATTATCGTTCACGCTTCGATTCTCTCTTCCCTGCGCGTTATACCTATCAGAGATTCAATCCGGATAGATTAAAAACAAGAAATGCGCTCGTGCAAGGAAGCGTTCATGCAAAAATACGCCTCACGTTTTGCGCAGATCTACAGTTGGCGGCGGAGCTCGGCAAGACCCTCCTGGAACGGAATAAGGAGTTGGAGAACATCATCAAGTTGCACCAAGCTACCGAGGAGGAGCAGACGCAAGAAATCGAGGTTACTATAAATCTTGCAGTAATTTTTTTCCCTGTATAATTGTTACGGTTTGAACGTAATTGTTTAATTGTTGCCCACGGCGAACCGGTTATCCTTCGGTTACTTTCTGACAATTTTAATAATAATCTAATAGCTCCCGCGTCTCTCTCTTCCGTATGGCATTTTTGTAACGTACAAGACTTTGAACAGCGACAATCGCGGGGCACAGTAAGAAAATTCGAGTCGTAACGATTTGCGGAGTTGCTCAACCTCGAAATTGCCCTGCCCGATGAATACGCGTGTTATTTGTTCGTTCCGCAGTACATGAAAAAGCAGATTGCCGCCCTGAGGGAGGTGAATAATACACGGCTAAAAGTCTACGAACAGCTGGAAGTTAGCGTGCAAGATCTGGAACGTGCGAATCATCACCTGGTGATCGAAAACACGAGCGATAAGAAACTGATCAAAAGGTAGGCGTTATCTTCCTTCTTTTTTTTTTACGCTATTTCTTCGGTTGGCGAAATGATTTTCGAATAAGGAGGAACAAAAGAAGAAAGAAAAATTGGCATTCTCATTCGAAAGAAATATACCGCTTGATATTCCAGATAAGATTATATTAGAAGTATCGCGGAAAAGTGCCGGTCTAACGAGATCTGTTATTATATCTTGTTAGCTTCGTATTGTATTGGCTACGTGAACCGTTCTAAGCTCACCTTTCTAAATGCATAATTCATGCACCGTCTGATACAATTAAAGTTCATGGAAAGTTATTAAGTATTATTTTCCTATTTAACACCATTCTAATCTCCCTAATGGAATCTATTTCTCCCAACAATAAGCTTTTCTATTATTAACGATATACGATGTGTAATTCTGTCGGGATTTCGGGGTCAACGTGCTTCTCTCGTACATATCGGGCTAGACGCCTTATTGCGCTTTGGCTTTCCGCGATTGACCCGAAATTCCGGAGAAACTTCGCCGGAGACGCGCTGCGCATTTCTCCGAACGAGGCGACATTTCGAACAGATGTCCAGCCGTCGGAGAAATTGCGATACCGTGCAACGTTCCGCAATAACGAGACTCCTACTGATAATCATATAACGATTTGCGCGCGACCAGCCAATCCGTGACTATCGAGAATCTGGAAGTAAGATGCGAGGAGCTTCAGAAGAAGATTGACGACCTGACCGAACGACTGCGCCAGCATGCCACGAGCCCGTCTAGGAATAATGCGCAACAACAACATCAGCAACAACAACTGCAGCAGCAACAGAGTACCGATTGGGAAACTTCGGATACGCAAGGTGGCAGCGAGAAACAGGTACAAATGGTTTCGATATTTTATGTAACATAACATCCCAGACAACACCAAATACGAAATCGGGACATAAAATGTTCTAAGACGTCTTTTACAAAAAGCCTAAGACGTCCTTCAGACGTTTTTAAAACATTTTACTTCCCGTTTTTGGACATGCGTGTTGTTTGGAATTATTCTTTGCTTTTCCGAGTCTTCAAAGAAAAGAATTGACACTTTTGTTCAGAGAGCTGCCCCGAGCTCATCGAAGTCCTCCCAAGAGACAATCGAAGCTACTGCGACGAGTGACGAAGAGATGACCACATTGCTGACGCAGCTGCAGGACGCTCGTAATCAAAGGGCTAGGGAACAGAAGAAAGTATCCGAACTCAGTCAGCAGCTGACTACCTTGTTGCAGGAGAACGGCGCATTGGAGGAACAATTAACGGAGTGGCGTAATAAGGCGCAAGATGTAAAGAGTCTGCAAGACGAGATTAGCACCTTGGAGGAAGTCAGGTACGTGCGTTCTCATTCATTTCCCTTTCTTGAACGTAGATCGCTCCATATATCTAATTAAAAGCTACTTCGCGAGAAGAAATTCACCCTTAATGTAAATGAGAGTGAGAATTGGAACGTAAAAGTTGCATGTTATCGGTATAAAATTTTGCATAAAGATATCGACGTGACAATATTTGTGAAACAAGTGAAAATGTCTTTACAGACGAGGTCAGTTATGCGGGCGTTGTTTGCGCGGCATGGACACGAGAACGCACGACGAACTTTCCATAATGTTAGATCAGGAAGAGTATGACGACATAAGTATGGCCGAGTCTTTAATCAGCGAGAATCAGCGCGACTCCGAATTGCCTGTACAGGTATTTTTTTTTTTTCTAACATTTGGTTCATCCTTGCGAACCATTGTTTATTAATATATGTTTGCACGAATCGAGTCTCTTCTTTTTTGCTCGAGTTTGTCATTACAATGTCGCTTCTTTTGATCAGTTATGCTTGCCTAGAATAGTAATTATCTTTTATCTGCTTTAGGAAGTGACAAACTTCGCGAAATCCAAGCCAAAGACAGAACATAAATGGTATAATTCGTTGTTATGGAGGATATTTACTTACACGAAAGTGCCATTGTTATTATTTCATTTTTCCGAAGCAATTGTTTATGTTAAAGCTCATGTCATTGTTCCGATATTGCTCGCGCCTTTTCAAATACTATTGTTCATTCTTCGTAAAATGTCTCTTATTGTTTTTAAACTTTGGCTGTTCGGACATCAGAAATCAAAAATTCTTTAACTCTATATGTGATGCGCAGAAAAAAATTTAATTAATTCCCACACAGCATACTTTATCCAAGAGACATCCTGGAAACGTCTTTAAGATATTCAGAAGACATAGGACTGTCCTCTGAATATCTTTAGAACATCCTTGAAAGTCTATGTTGTATGTGTGGATTGAAGATAATCTCTTCCTAGGAACAATGAAGATTTTAATACATTAAAAATTTTTTAATTAACTCTTTACTATTGTATACATACAAATTGCTATTGTATATATAATTAATGTTAATGTTTAATAAATTTTATTTTGTATGATATTTTTTCTTGAAATGACGCGCAAGTATAGATGTACATAATATATTAATAACATATATACTTGTTATGTGTCATATTAAAAAAAAAATTGTTTTCTTATTTTATCTAATTTTATCTCACTGAAAAATTAATTTACTGTTCAAAGAAAATTTTAATTGTTTATTCAAGCGTAAAGTGCCTTTTTAATGAATGCTAAGATAATTATAATGTCCAATATACTGCGGCAAATTGACCATTTAATTTCTAAAGATTATTAAAACTATGTCCATTTTACTCGGCAATATTAAGGACCTAGGATAAGTAAATGTAAATATTTGTGCTTGTTCTGTTGTTCTAAGCATGATGGCTCTTGTTATTGGAATCGCTGCGTCTAGTCGAATTATTTTAATTGATTACTTTGTACAATGTATAAGTGCCAGATTTATAAGATCTTAAATAAAACACATCTTCTCAAAGAACTTTTTGCAATCTTTAATATCCTATAAATCTGGCAGCTCCTTTGCCTTTCTGCTTCCAGTTATCCTTCATTTCTATGCAACATTTCATATCATTACTAACGTAAATTGAAATGAAGAAATAAATAAAAAAAGTGTTACGTATAACATTTTATATGAATATAAAAATGATATGTGACTTTCTACGAGATTCTAGATTTGTGGTAAAATTTGAACGCTGATCGCTTTTCTCGCGTACATATCCTGTACTCTTTCTCAATTAAATATTCGTATTAATCATAACCGAATTTCATCGTCATAATCATTTTCATAATTTCAACTGCACACACGTTAATTACCTGCACACAGGATACATGCAGCAAAAATGAAGGTACCGACGAACTGGACAGCGCGAATCCTTATCGGGTCTTGGTAGAGAAGTATCAGGCTTTGTTGGAGGTGCAGAGACACTGTCAGCCTCGTCGCAAGGACGCTACACCCGCGACATGCATGTCGTTGCAGGAAGAGTTGGAGATGTCCGGAGAATTTAACAATTTCTATCCCGCTGCTTCCGAGGCCGAGGTTGCTGCTGCTCCGGAATCGATCAAGACCGCCTCGCGAACCAAACCTGAGAACGCCGGCAAGAAACCCTTCTCGGCCACTCCGACAGATTTCTCTGAAGCCGAGACGTCGTCTTCAGGGTTCTCGGACGAGACCAGTAACAAGGCGACGCAGACAGACGGCAGGCCGGGTTCGTTCCTATGTTCCATTGCTGACGGCGAAGACTGCAAGTTCAGCATTTATGATGACAACAGTCCGTTCGAGAGCAGATTTCGCAAGACGCCCGAGTATCGACAGCTCTTCAGCGAGATCTTCAGCGTTTTGAAACGGGCAGCTGAGGCGAAGGATGAGGGCGAGAAGTTGCCGTTGCTGGACGAACCCGCTACATCGCAGACGAAGTACGACGTGTCGTTTCAAGAAGATTTACAAAGCGAAGCAACGGATGACAATCAAAGCATCATGTCCTCCATGGTATCGTCGGTGGTTTCGGAACCAGTCTTCAGGGTGCAGTCCGCCAGCCCGGCCAACTCGAAGGACAGCAAACAATCTGACAAGTCCAACAATATCTCCGCGAATCAACAGCCCGCAAAGGACGCAAGCTGCAGACTGGATTACGTGTCTCTTAATTTACGCGTTCGCAAGAAGACCTCGACGAAAAAGAACGCCTCTAAGAAGGCGCAATACAACGACCGGTCGACCACACCGGACGTTATTCCCACGACGAATCCGAAATTCGTCCCGGCCAAACCTAACAGCGGCCGAAGAAGATTCAAACCGTTCAATCCTGCCGAGCACGAGCACTCCGGTGCGTGGAACGGTCAGCACAACGCATATCCGAATCGGTCAAGGGATAAGAAGCTGTACGGTCGTGGCTCAAACGAACAGCAGCAGCAGCAACAGCAGCACAACAATTACGAGTACAAGGATTTCAAACCTAGCACCGCGTCGGAAGAAGTGGCTCGGCTGAAGCGATTAGAGATGTCTTATGCAGAAGTTCTTCGTACGCCTAACAACAAATCCAGAGCCAATAATCATCATTATCGTAGAAACCAAACGGGATGAATGAACGGACGGAACGAAGTTCGTACAAGATCTAGAGTTTTATATTTGGATTTCGATTGTATCCTGACTAAAATAGAGATGTCACGTTGATCAAGCATCATTCATCCCGTGATGAGATCCAGTATTGTTTTGTACTTTCTTGTAAATATTCAATGACGCGGATACGTTTAGCGGCATGTTTCTATAATAGGCACTAATTAACGCGTCCGCATCTTAGTTTTAAGTTTGAACATTTCATATTTCATTGTATATCCCCTTTCCTTCCACGCGGTGAATGTATAACGATGAGTATTGACCCCCTGTGGCATCGTCGTTAGTCGTTACGGAGAAGAGAAAAATTTATCCATGTGCCATTTACTCTCCGTGTCAAAATATCAACTTCCGATTTTAAAACTCGCACTACTCTTCGATAACGTATAACTTTCTCCCGGGGAGATAGTGCATGTCAGCAACATGCGTGGTGTGTTAGCTTTTGTATTTTATAGATATGAATATTGTGATGATGTTGTACGTATAAATAAATAAATTCTTTATCGTATTAAGTCGCTCTTCCCTTTTTCGCGCTCTATTGAGTAAGGTGGTGCAATTTCAAATGTAGTACAAATCTGAATGAAATAAAATTTGAATCCAATTTTCGAGTTTAAGTTTGGTTCTTTCTGATTGGTGTGGTTCTTTTTAATACCCTCCAAACAATGAGATCAAAGTTGCTAAATTCGCACTTGAATTTAGATTCATATTTTCTTTTTCTTCTTTAAGGTCCTATATGGTTTTTCAACCACTTATAAGGTTTCACAATACCACGCGATAAGATGGATCTACTGATTCAAGGACAGAGACCATACGTAGTCAATTTTTGTCTCGTATCAAATCAAAGTCTCATAGATCTTTCTATATCTTTATGACTTAATTACGATATCGCGTAAGACACATTAGAGCAATAATGCTCTTTAAACGAAGACACAATTTTAGTATTTATCAGCAAGGTGTTCTCCTAAATGCGAAAAATCGCGTATATGGGGCACAGGTGGAATCGAACTCGAATCCATGGATCGCGAGTCGATCACTCAGGGCATGTTGCCACTCGTGCCACCGATTTAAATCTTATTCCATTCAGAATTATATCCACATTCGAAATTGTACCATTTTATCCTCTATACGTGATTATTATAAAACGGATCCTCAGTGAGAAAATAAATTTTTCCAATACTTGTTTCTCTCTGCATAAATTTATAATAAGAGTCTGAAAAAAATGACTCGTCCAACATATAAACATATACAATGATTTTTGAAATTCGAAACCATGAAAACCACATGATATTAAATTTGAATAATAAGTTACATTTCTGATCGTACGCACGCGTGAATGGTCATCATGACTTCATTTATCTAATATCTATATCATACTTCTAATACAATATCAAAGTTGCTGAAGGAGTATCATTTTATTTGTATATTAAATGTACAAGAAGCAGCTTGCACCCACTATTTACGTGGTTCCGTGGCCGTATTATTTTAACTAGTTTTTTCTCCATGTTTTAACATCTTTATTACAAGAACGCCTGAACTTTTTCTATTATCTTAAATATTAAAGAATAGTTTGCGATCTCTAATATTTTAGACACTTAGGTCCAATTTCATAACTCGCGGTTTAACTCTTAACCGAGGTTCATTCTAGAATTAGAAAGAGAGGAGAAACAAGTTAAAGAAACAAGTTGAACTCTTAACCTTGGTTAAGAGTTAACCGTAAGTTATGAAACTGGGCCTTAATACATTATAACTTAATACTTACATTAGTAATAAGTTATATATTTATAAATAACTTATTACATTTAAAGTAAGACATAAGAACAATAAAGTTACAACTAAAAAGTGCATAAAATATAAGAGGAGACGTTTATCTGTAAAATTAATTTACAAAAATTTTACAAAAATTTTACGAGCGTTCGTGTTATTGGTCGTTTAGACCATATAGACTACCAAAGATAATGAGTGGTATAAGTTTATTAATACAATTACAGCTGGGAATTGGAGTTGCGCATATCGAGTCGCGTGTTTCGTCATTTCTCCATTCGCTTTCCTAAGAATAATCTGCGTAATGTCCATTACACATACATGCAAGACATTTCTTTCCTTCATATTAACTTAGTCGTTTTATCAAAATGGATACAGTCGATTAAGAATCGTCAAATAAGGCGCGATGTACCGCTCCTAAACTAGGTTGTACATAACTTGAGCTGATACTACGTCTCGACCTGTAGAAAAGAAAATGCGTGGTGAAAAAAAGAAGTTCGTCGGCTGCCTACACAAACGATACATTCCAATGCAACTATTTTAAGACTATGAATTAGTTTCTGCAGCCATAGTAGATTATAACATTAAATGTGAGAAATTACACGTAATGATTTCATGTGATTGATTCAAATAAATGAATTTGTGCTGTTTTTGATTTTCATATACCATCACACGATTCAATATATAGAATAGATTTGTAGAATATATATATATATACATAAATTGTATGTTTAATGCATACAATAGAAATTTGTTGCTACTTACTCCGTAAGAGATCGAACGGCTGGCCCAGTGGGATTATTTTTTGATCGTGGATTAACGAGAAGACATTTCATTGGATGACCATCTAATTGTCGATTATGATAAGTCTCAACTGCTTTAGTTGCATCCTTTAGTGTTTTGTAGATTACTTCCGCTGTACCTGGACGAACTAGTCTCGATACGAGCAGTTCTCCAACGTCTTCAAATAATTCCTATACAATGCAAAAAAAACTTTTTTTTTCAATACTACAGCAAATACGAAAACTTATAGAAATAAGTTCTTTATCTTACTGCACCTTGATATCTTCTTGTGTAACGTTGGCTTGCAAGTTGGATACTACAATTCGATAGCCATTCGATTGCGCCGATGAACTGGAACTTGCTTTCGGCCGCGATGAAACGCTCATTGTTCTTGTCTTATTCCCAGAAGCATCAAGACGTGACTTAATTCCTACCTCTCGAAGACTTCTGGAATCATAGTACTTGGAATCTGCTGTTTCCTCTGCTACAATTGTTCTATAACCAAAAATGTACAAAGTGGTAGTTTTTTTCGATCAGTTAAATTTTAATTTTTCTATAAGATATTATTATTTACCTTGATTTTGTGCCAAAATTCCAATCTTCTTTATAAGAAGGCGAAGCAGTTTTTACCTATGATAAGGAAAAAGTAATAAAAATTAAATTGAACAGCAACTGTACAAATTTCACATAAAAGATGAAATTATTTACCATAGTGGAGCGTGCAGCAAGTTTGTTTAATAATATCTCCTTGTCATAATCTCTTTGTCTTTCTCGTTCCTTTTCTATCTCAGATTTTCGAGGTGGAATCCTAGTAACACTAGTGTTTCTAGACTTCACCCAAGTGTAAGGAGAAATCGGATTAATATTGAATACAGGAGGTGGAGGTGGAGGTGTTGGTGCATACTCGTTACTCACAGTCCTCCTCAACGAAGCAGAATCCGTCAGATAATCTAAAAGAATAAGTTAATATAAATATTTTTTTAACATATTTCAATAATTTTCAATCAAATATTTTAAAATATATCTTAAAATATTATAAAACATATTAATAACAAGAGAAAATACAAGCTTGTTAAAAGCTCTAAAAAGGTAAACAAGATAAGGTCAAAGGTC
The DNA here is from genome assembly GCF_001594055.1 of Mycetomoellerius zeteki. Taxonomy (NCBI): domain Eukaryota; kingdom Metazoa; phylum Arthropoda; class Insecta; order Hymenoptera; family Formicidae; genus Mycetomoellerius; species Mycetomoellerius zeteki. The sequence continues at coordinate 226,418 of NW_017257841.1, read as the reverse complement.
AAAATAAATGAAGTTAAAATAAGATCAAGTTAAAAAAAAAATTAAGATGACATTCATAAATAAGTCAAACTAAACATAATTGTATTTCAAACAAACAATGATATAAAACATATTGCTACAATAACAAACAAGTCGGAAAACAAATTTCCAGAAAATTAATCTTAATGTTTTGAGTCATTAAAATTTTGGAATATTAATTTTAAAATGCAATTTTAGTGTAATAACTGATCGTAGAGGAATATAAAAGTTCGTTCTTTTAAAAGTACATTTTTTTTCTTCTATATATTTTCATTCTTTTTCTGCAATTAACCGAAAAATGATAGTTTTTACTTATGTTGTTAGTATAGCAAATGAGTGAGATATGTATATATACACAAAGTGAGAATATGTATATACACATAAAGTGAGAATATATTCACATTATGTTTCATGTACCATCAGTATAATCCATATTCATGTCTCCTATATAATGAGGCTCGGCGAGAGGTGGTCTATATCCAACTGTTCTTGTGGAAGACTGCATATAATTGTTTGGCATATTAGATGGTAATACATGCTGCATCAAAGATGGCATTTTATTTGTCGACAACGAGAGTCTGCCGTTTCGGCCAGTCTTGCGTGAAATGCTTGAAAGCTGGGCATCTATCTTCTTATAATGAGACGCACGAATTTTGTCTAGCTTGAGTCGTGCATCGCTCTGCTTCGCTATTTCAGCGAGCTTGTCCCTGGCATCGGTCAGCTTCTCCCGGTTCTTCTGTATTATTTTAAATCGTGCATCTTTGATCACCTGTGAGCCACGTCCCCTCATGGAACCGTTTGCTCGTGCTCCTCTATTGACACCCCTGCGTATCCTGCACAATTACACAATATAAATTTTCTGATTTTTTAAATTTATTACAGTAACAAAAGAAAATACTGCAGAAAGATTAACGAACGTGTCTTCTTACATGACTTCTTTAGAAATCGCGGAGCAAGTTTTTATCAACCAAGCCGGATGTAATACTGGTATCATTAAAGGGAACACAATCAGGTAGATTTTGCTCAAGATTCTGCAGCTATTCACGGCTGCGAACAATACTCGCGCACGCCAGTTTATTCGAGCGACTTCGCGGAAACGGGATTGTCAACCAAAGATATCTGAAGAACGAAAATTTAAGAAAAGATTTTCACCGCACAGATTTCTGTCAATAAAAGAAAGCACGATCGTTAAGGTTATAAATATGTAACTCTCGCTATGAAGTTGGCGAGAATTCCACTAAGCAATTAACTGAATTTGCCTCACCCTCCTCTGCCTCTCATTCCTAATGATTTCTTTTTAATTATATCGTCCAGGCTTAGGCCCGTATCAGCCATAACGAAACAATTACGGATCACAGTATGCGAAGTACAAGGCGGTACAGCACCAAGCCACTCAAAACCAAACCGAATTTGAAGGACTGTAATTTCGGATAACGTCTAGTGACACGTTGCCGGAAACGCTATTGGACGCGGACTTAGGGAATTTTCGAAAGCATTTTGCGTACAAAACAGCGATCTTTAGAAAATAACGATTGATAGGTTGCTAAATTAAAAATATGTTGATAATTGGCTTTGTAAAATACGATTGATCAATTTTCTACGACTTAAGACTCTACGATTGTTACGACTTCTATTGTAGACCCCGCATAAGTCCCGAACTACACAGTAGGAGTAGTAAGTTTTAAGTCATAAAATATTGGCCAATCACGAATATAAAGCCTACGGCAAACGATGCTAGTTTTCCTGCTGGGGTGCGTTCCAAAATTCACTCCGAGTAACAGAGTTTAACTCTACGCCGTTCCAAAACGCGAGGTAACTGACCATATGGG
>NW_017257841.1:208727-223886 GCF_001594055.1 Mycetomoellerius zeteki | reverse complement strand
TTCTTTTTAGCTGAACTTTTGCACTAGTTCATCTTTCTTCCTTTTCTCTTCAGGAGGAAAGAAGAAGAAGAAAGATGAACTGGTGCAAAAGTTCAGCCAAAAAGGACAGGGCCTCTATTCTCGAAAAGTATCGCAGTTACGAAAAACTAGGGAAATACTATAACATGCGTTACATATATTATAGCATTCCCCTAGTTTTTCGTACGCGATACTTTTCAAAAATAGGAGCCCTGAGCCCCTATTCTTGAAAAGAAACGTATATGAAAAACTAGGGAAATTCTACAATATTCGTAACGTACATTACAGTATTCCTTTAGGTTTTCGTATACGTTTCTTTTCAAGAATAGGGACCCAGGTCTCATAATTCAGCTAGCAATCCATCAACAACTGTCAGTAGGCCTGTAAAACAGTCATAGAAACAGCGCTCTTGAGAGAAATCATGCCGACCTTTTTCCTGTTACCATCGAAATCGTCTGTATACTACCACCAGCACATCCATTTTCAGTTTGGGAACTACGTGACTACGTACATTTTCTGACATTATCGATAAAATCATATCGTCGAAAGTAGATGTGGTTTGTGTTTGTACTAAATCCTCAGAAGCGTGCCGACTATCCATAGGAAGGATAGTTTAATGAGTTCTAAAACGAAAATTTTAATTTCGCATCTCCTACATATGTAATACGGGGTCTACAATAGAAGTCGTAGCAGTCGTAGGGTCAATTTTCTACGACTTAAGACCTTACGACCGCTATGACTTCTATCGTAGACTCCGCATAAATAAAAGTTGTTGAATTTTAATAAACGAAATTGAATATTCAAACAAGTTAACTGTAAATTTTGTTTATAATATTTATCTTATAATATCTTATAAAATTACAAAGTTATGGACGGAATCCATAGACGTTGCTCAAGATTCGAGATGGACTTAAGTTAGTGTATGAACCAATCAGAGAGCCGTATTAGTATCTTTAGATATTGCTTAAGATTAAGACCAGACCATGGATTCCGGCCTTAATCTCAAGCAATGTCTTAAGATGCTAATACGGCTCTCTGATTAGTTTATGCACTAGCTTAAGTCCATCTCGAATCTTGAGCAACGTTTAGGCCAGAATCAGACTATGCATTGAAGACTGAGATCGAAGATTGAAGATTGAAATTTGACCAATGAGGGCAAAGGAATTTTAGCTCCTATTGTTTTGATTGGTCAAATTTCAATCTTTCAATCTTCAATCTCAATCTTCAATGCCTAGTCTGATTCCGGCCTTACACGCATTCTACAATAAGAGCCAGTTCCACAACTCACGGTTAATTCTTAACCGAGGTTCAATTTGTTTCTCATCTCTTTTCAATTCTAAAATTAGAAAGAGACAATGAATAAGTTGAATCTCGGCTAAGAGTTAGTCCGGATCTACAATAGATGTTTTAAGACTTAAGCCGTAAGAAACTGACCAATTACAGTCGAATCCGAGGGGAATAATGGATTGTGATTCGTCCATTTCTTATGACTTAAGGCTTAAAACCCTATTGTAGATCCGGGGTTAACCATGAATTGTGGAACAGAGCCTAATGCTGGATTCACACTGCATCCGATTTTCGTCGTACGACGCTCAGAAAACCAATCAGAAAACAGGATTCCGATAATACGAAGCAAAATTCATCGAAATCCTGTTTTCTGATTGGTTGCAGAGCATCGTACGACGAAAATCGGATGCAGTGTGAATTCAGCATGTGCCATGGCCTTAAATGCTCTCTGAGTTGTACAAAACAGTCAGTGTTGCCAGTATGGGCGATTTATCGCAAATTGGGCTACTTTAAAGACCAATTTGCGACTGAAATTCGAAATTTGCGATTTGCGACTTTTTGGACTACCGATACTAATAATAACAAGCGAATTGGGCTATCTCTATTTATTTTGTAAAAAATTGCTTTTAGTACGGCAATCTTGAAAAATATAATTTTATACTAGTGTATTCAGAACGACTACTCACTGAGTCGGGCGGGCGCAATGAGTTCTTTCTTCTGATTGGCATATTCTGTTAGATCCTAAAATATAGACCAATCAAATGAAAGAGCTCACTGAATGCTCAATCAGCCGTTGTCATTCTGAATGCACCCATCGAGATCTGAAATTGACTTTGGAGACTTCTAGCAGACTGCTTCTAGTTCTGTGGTGAGAGTGCAAAACATCTAGCTCTGTTCCGATATTCACTGCCAGTACTGAAAATCTATAGTATACATATATTATAGATTTTCAGTACTGGCAGTGAATATCGAAACATAACCCTAGAGAATCTAGAAAATCTAGGAAATTTAGATAATTTGGGTTACCAACTACCAAGAGCCATGAATTAGGCGATTTGGGCTACCAACTACCACGAGCCATGAATTAAGGCCATCACACGTATAAAAATTTTAGTCGTAATCGTAAGGTCGCAAGTAAATCGACCAATCACAATCAAAATTACGATCTCGCATTTAAAAACGCTCGACTGTGATTGGCCGATTTGTTTGCGATCTTATGATTACAACTAAAATTTTTGTACGTGTGATGGCCTTTAGGCGACATTATTTTTTAAAATACTGGCAACACTGCAAAACACACAGTTTATTCCTCTCCTTATTTCTTTGATTGAGCGCAGCCCCTAAAGACATCTGGCAAAAAGTTACAACATGAAATTTTAACGATTTTCGCGCGTGTGTGATTCTGTAAAAACTTGTTTTTAAATCAAATGGATAGCATGGACAATAACGATATGAATCGCGATATTCGTATCGTAAATTCCATGATAAATTCTTTAACGAAGCAGTTTCTCTGCTGTACTGCATTAATTAAAATGGATTTTATAGTACATATATCAATTTTATATATACTTACACAATCTGTTACCACATTTTGTGATTATATAGCGAAAATTTGATAAAAGAAATTCCTTGCAGGTTTTGGAGGAATACAAAACTTATGACCTCAAATTAAACATTCAAAAACAAATTTTGGATAATACGATAAATAACGACTTAATCAAGCGATATCCGATAAAAACCTCATATCAGAAAGCATTTTTGAAATTATTTATGCAAAAGGTATATTTAAAATATCAAATGTGTAATTTGTTTTCACAGAGGTTAGAAGATATAGAATCACTTTCCTTATTTGTTATATGCGATTTAGATAGAAGAAAGTGGTAATGAAATTTATGATGATTTATATGCAGCATATTGTAGACTAATATCATTGCCAGATGAAGAATCTGTGCATTATCGCCATTTCTTAATACAAAATGGAACATTAAATTGTGTTACATTAAAGGAGAGCACAAACTTGATCTCTCAAGGAACTACAGGCTTGTGTAGTTGGCAGGTACTTATCTTTTAAAATATCTCTTTATAATTTCTAAACATTATTACAATTACTCAAATTGTTTAGGGAATATTCTTAAGAATTCCTTGAATTATATGTTTATATCAGTTGTAATCGTTACAATTGACAGGGTGCCATAGCATTGAGTCAATGGTGTATGGAAAACAAAGAACAGTTTTGTGGAAAAAAAGTATTAGAACTTGGCTGTGGAGTTGGATTGACTGGTATGAGTATAATTAGTGTATGTTCCCCGAAACAATATATTTTCTCAGATTGTCATCCAATAGTATTAGACATGTTGTGTGAGAATGTAAAACTCAATTTCTTATCGAATGAGCGAAGCGAATTGAATACATCTGATACGACGCCAAAGCTACAGTTGCAATTAAAATACGAGCAAACCAACATTCAAGTAATAGATTTGGAATGGAAGGATATTGATAAATATATGTCAGAAGATTCGTTGCAACTCGACATAATTATTGCCGCTGATATTCTATATGACAGCAACTCATTCAGTGCATTAACATTGGGATTAAAGCGCCTCTTAGCATCAAACAATTATGCTATTTTCGCTGCAACAATTCGTAATGAAGATACTGTTTCACAGTTTTTGGAACATTTAGGTATTTTGATTGTAATTTACGTTTGCTAAATTAAAAATTGAGAGATGATCTAAATACCAATAAATAGAATTTGTTTTAGGAAATTATGATCTTGCTTTTGAAGAATGCAGTTTGCCACGATGGACTATGTCGATAGAATTGATTTACGCGCCTGTTCGGATATTGAAGATTTTTCAGAAAATTTGACAAAAGTTTTACTGTGATATTGCTAATTCATCTGTAATTAAACAAATAGTTTATTTAATTACAAATAACACAATTAGGAAGCAATTAGGAGCAATTAAACGGGCGATTTTATTAATAATCTTAGCATAAATTCCTATATATATAAATAACAGGTGTTAAAAATATATATAAAAGTATTAAATATGAAATATTTTCTACATCTATATCGTAATCGTTAACTGTTAACACTATCGCAACTCAAAACCATTTTCTTTTGCCATGGCGTTTGAGTTTCACCTCAGTCTCGTCCACATCCTTGTCGGCATCTTTTTTTGTGGTCTTTTTCAACTTCTTTTCTTTTACTTTCTCCTTTATTTTTCCTTTTTTTGTTTTCCCTGCATTAGAAAAATCGTTGCCTTTGCTTGCCAGTTCGTTCTTATTCCTCGCTAAGATGAATGACAATTTAAATAAAAGCTTACATCATATTTTGTATTAATACATCATCACATTACTTACCAGCGAATAAACCCATATGTTTATTTATGCTTTTATCCTCTTCTACCTCTCTTCGACGATCCATCTCTAAACATTCGACAATTTCGTTTCTTCTCTCTACGATTTCTACTAACCTAAAGAAAAACAAAAACATGTAATTACATGTTTATATGCTCTATTAACATTTTATTAAAGTTTTTTTTTTCTAAAATACCTTTGTATCAATGCTTCTTCCCTCTGTTTGTCGAAGTCCGTTTTAGTAGCTTCTGGTTGGCACATGAGACATCGTATTTGATATTCTACTTCAACATGTTCCTCCTCTAATCTTTGTTGCCTCCGTAGTAACATCAATTCGGCCTGTCTCCTGAACAACTCATTCTTTTCGTTTACTAATGCGAACAATTCTAAAACCAATTCCTCCACATCTGTACCGAGTGACGAATCTATCAATTAAATTAAATGTTAATTATACATTTTTATAATACATTGTTTTCTTATTTATTGCGGGCATTCCTTACCGTCTGTTCTAGGTCCGGATTCGCATTTATCTCGTATCAACTGTTCCAATCGCACGCCTTGTCTTTCTAAGCCTTGCTGTTGTAATTCTATTTCATCTAATTCTAATTTCACGTCTTTCATAGATATTACTTTAATCTGTAATTAAAAATAATATAATCTCGTCTCTTATTTACTCCTTCAAAAATTTAATTTATCAAAAATTTTAATTTTAATATATTAAAAAAATTATGCGAAAAAAAATCTGTATAAAGTTTATGTAACAAACATGCTTTACGATAGAAGATAGGATCTACCTTTCTCCTATGCGGAATTGGTCGCGGTGGGGCGGGACCCTTTTTCCTCTTCCACTTTCCTTGCACGCTTTTATCAGTGTAAGAGGACATATAGGAGGAATCGGTGCATGAGATACTGCTCAAACTCTGTCTGTTTCGATTCGCCTCGTCTTTGTTTGTCTTTTGATCTTCCCACATATTCAAGTTACGATCATCATCACGAAGCTTGATTATAGGAGACTCATCTAAACTTAATGCTTTGCCAATCGATATGTTACAAGGTGTGCTGGTTGGCATTGGCGGTGGAGGAGCCGGCTTGGTTTTTCGAGCTCGTGGCGTTGTGCGAGGTGATGAATCCTTTACCGCGAGAGAGAATCGAATGATGAATGCTTTCTTTTTTGAGATTTATAATATGTTTTATAATGTATATATAATAATATATATATTATATAATAAATTTTTTTAGTGTCAAATCTAAGATGATAGACTAAAAATAATTAAATCCAAAAACAGAAACGATACGTCTTAAGACTTACGTGATACGAGGGTAATGTGCTATTATGCGATTTGAGTATAGGCGATTCGTGCTGATTAGCTGGAAACAATTCTTTCACGACCGGTGGCTGCGGCGCAGGTTTTTTCTTCCTGTACGTTCCACCGGGAGTTGTAGTTGATTCAGAGCTGGTTAAGGAACTATTAGACGCGTACAAGCCTCCACGATCTAAGTCGACTCTCCGTACAACATTTACTTCGGAAGTAGTCCTGTGTATATGATAAAAAAAATTGTCGCGATACACTTTTGCATACATTTATTTGCTGAAATAAAGTAAAACGTACTTGATGGTACGCGGTTTCGGTACAGGCACATTTCCAGATGGTGTTCTATCTCGTCTTTCCTCGTCGCTACCGTGTTCCTCTTCCTCGTCGCTCCAGAATGGATTAAGATTAATTTGTGGCGCCGCGAGGACCCGCTTTGTCATAGACGTTCCTCGATTCTCCGGTTTATTTCTTATCGCCGGTTTTGGCGGTTCTGGCTCTTCGATATCTTCATCTTCGCTGTCGAATGGATTAGTCGACACTTTATTGTTTTTAGAGCTGTTTATCACAGTCCGTAGTTTATCCTCCTCTGCGGCGTTGTCTTCTTCATCGCTCTTGAAAGGATTCAAGTCTTCTGGATAATTCCCATTATCACTTAAATTGATGCCTTTCGCGGTCAGCACGCTGCTTCCCATGGCATTCTCGTAATCCTCATCCATCTTATTGTTTTCGAATCGTTCATTCTCGATCTTCGTAAAGTTGTCTTTTCGTCTTTCAATACTTTGAACTTTTGCGCTATTCTCGTGCGGTTTATCTTTATTAAGACGATCTTCGTTATTCACTCGTACAAAGTCTTTCGAAAAGTTCTCCTCATTATTTGTAATCTTCGAGTCTTCTTTTTGCTGTTTGCCGACATTCTCGAAGCTGTCTTTATGTTCATATTTTTCAGTATTTTTAATTATTGAGTCTTCCTCGAGCCTCTTTTCCGGTCGTTCTTCCTCATTCGCTGAAAGAACATCCGGTGACAGGTCCCAGGAGTCGCCTTGAACCATTGTGATATTCTGAGCCATTGGATTTCTTTTCTTGCTTTGATCCGTTCCATCGACGTGATCCCTTTTGTCCCGACTCTCAAACATTTGAAGTCTCTTTTGAACCAATGACAATCTTGTTTCGGGATTGGCACGTTCACCGGCGCATCCTGGCGACTCTTTGGTATTATCCTCTCTTCTCTGCTTACCTATGTCATGGAATGAAATGGCAGTCGATCGCTGATCCTTGTCGCTCCTAATATCTAAGCTATTTAACGCGCTATGTACATCGTATCGCTCAATGTTAGACTCCTCCATATCTGGGGAATCCGTTACAGAGCTATGGGATTCCTCCTCTTCCTCCTCCCCTTCCTCCTCTTCCTCCTCCTCTTCATTCCTCGTCGGCGTCGGGGAAGGCCGAGCCGATCCTGCTGTTTGTTTCCTGACGATGATCCGAATCGCTTTTCGTGCTCGCGAATGTATCCTTCGCGGTAGACTCGAACTTTTCGGAAAGAAGATGACTGGTCATGAAGCTCTTGCGCATTTGCGACGTATGAGAAATCAAATCGGGTACCGCTGCGTTCTCCAGTACACTCTGCACACACAATAAAGCTTCATCAATTAATAAACGGCTACTTTGTTTGTCGGGGTGAGTCACTTATCAAATTATATATTTTGTCAAATAAAAAAATTTTTTCATTTATAATAAAGTTAACTCTTAACAGATTTACTACATCAAGTCTGTCAATTTGTTATTTGATTCATCTCTTGCACACAAAGGAGTGACTAATATATATTATGTATTTGCCGAGGAGGACTCCAAAGTGAGTTAAAACGTCTAATTTTTTGGAATAAAGAAGTGGAAAAAGGAGAAAAAAAAATCTTCATTTGCGTATCATCAACAACGCTGTACTCTCATTCGCCCGGTGTAATCCCTACTATTGTCTTCATCAATTAACTTTTCTTCAGCGCGAATACTTATTCAAATTTAAAACGCAAAAACTGACCTTTCTCTCCGTTTTCTCTTCGTCGCTAAGCGGTCTCGGTTCATTCTTCTCTCTTTCTGTGTCGGACATCGTCGACTCGGCGTACTTGTGGCGCACGCTGTCAGTCTCCTCTTCGTCCGGACACGTCTCGCAGCAGTACTGGCCTTCCTCGGTCTCGTAGTAATTGCCCGGCGTCAGCTGGTTGCAGCAACGGGCGCACCGGAAGCAGGTACGATGATAAGGAGCGCGCGCTATCAGCAGCTTCTCCGCCAGGAAGACCGGTAACCCGCATGCGGCGCACGGATCCCTCCGCATCCCCAGACGCGACCCCACCTGCGTTATCAGGTCGAACATATCGAGGCATTCGTTATTATTCTTTTATCTATTATTTCTAGCATAGCAAGGTGAGCGTGATTTTATGCAAACTCCATATCACCACTATCACTACCATCACCGTTTAATCGGAGACTTGAACAATCACTCTATAAATTAGTTAATTAGTTTTCGCATACGCTTATAATTACTACGAAATCGAAGCGATACTCATTGTCATAAATTGTTAAAATGCATGAACTTTTATATGGCGCGAAATTTGATATAACGACGTTATCACTATTGCGGAAATCGTTTTTCTCCGTCGGTCGGAAAAGCGTACAACTGGAGATAAATATTGGCAAATTGTAGGTCGCGCATTTGTAACGAGCCATTGGATATCGAGCTACTTGTGTGTCGGGTCTTTTACACAGCTAGCGAATTTCCACAATAGAGGCGGCCGGCCATACATCTCTTGTATTATCGTTGTATACATCTAGTGTCCGGTGAATCCAATAATAATGCATCGGATCGGTGTGTGACTTCTATACAGAGCGTGCTACACGGGTAGTACGTTACGTATGTCATGCAGCTGTAATAATGAGAACGTTTGCTTTGCGAACGGGATAAGAAAAGAATGGCGTCAAATCTTTGTCGCGGAAAAATGAAATGCGCATCATTCGGAACTGGGATTGAAAGGGACGGCGATTGCGTGTCGAATATTCTTTCTAGAATTCCCTTTTGAACTCGCAAAGTATTGACGTAAGGACGTAGAAAGATTCTGTGAAATTCTTTGTGCTAGAAACATTCGGAGGTACATATATTGAACAATTTTTACGATATTCCAATATACAGACGTTTTATTGAGCACTATTTTGATATTATATGACAGAAATATTGATTCAATGTATAACGTAAAAGATCTAAAGAAATCTCTCTCTTCCTCCCTCTCTCTCTCTCTCTCTCTCTCTTTCTTCCTTTGTGTAGACACGTAGTAATTATGAAAAATTCATTACCCATTTATTTATTATGCACTATATGTAAATGAGACTCATGAAGGAGAACTGATTTAATTAAAAAGCGACGAATTATAATCAAATTATAGGGGAAGGTGGTGTACCTTTGACCAATTTTGACATTTTTTCTTGTGCAAGTTGTATTTTGATGTCTAAAAATTATAAAAAATTCTAAAGTATTCTTTGAAGTGTTGACAGTAACATATACTTTTTATAGATTTAAATTGTTATGTTTTGTATATCTTTTTTTACAATAGAAAAAAGTTGAATTTTGATCAAAGATACAACACCCATGTTGTACCTCTGACCAGGGAGTGTTGTACCTTTAACCAATGTATAAAATGTGTGTATAAAGATAAGATATTCAACAAAAGTTTAATTTTATTTATATTTTTATATTTTTAATGTCTTTTTACACCATATACAACTTTATATATAAAATATATAAAAATAAACTGCCATATAAAGACGCGATTTTCGTTTTTGCATGAAACGATTGAATCTGGCAAAAATAGTATCCTTCGTTCATTTCATTCAATATGGCGTCTAATGAGCATAATTTTATTAACATTGGAGGTGAGATAGCTAAACTAAATGATTATCCGACGTCGTATTGACTGGTCAAAGGTACACCGCTTGCATACAATATCAGTTACTGGTTAAAGGTACAACGCTTGCTTACTTTCTATTTGTTATTACTTTTATAAATTATAGGTTAAGATTGACAGTATTAAGTTTTAAATAATTTTTTCTGAACATCTATTTAATATTTTAGACAATTTCAACATAAGACAGAATACATATACAACATTTTATGAGATTAAAAAGCGTCTTGAAATTACTTCATTCGAACGCTTGAAAACAATAAATGATTTTTCGCAGGAGTATAATTCTATTCATTGTTATAATTATAAGTTATAAAACACCTCTGGTACTCGTACTACAAACTACATATTTTTACTTTTAAAAATATCCAATAGATTTTTTATAAATTCAAATGGTTAAAGGTACAACCGGTCAAAGGAACACCATGTTCCCCTACAGTAAAAAACATTTTGTATTTATGTTAAAACGAATCCTTGTTAAAATTTTTGTGTTGAATTTTTAACATATCTGAGTTTTAATTGAGCGCGAGTGTGGCATAGCAGACAGCGCACTGGTCTATCATGCCAGAGGTCCCGGATTCGATTCCAGTAGGAACCAAAATATTTACGCTCGTGTTTCCTCTTGAAAAAAACTAGCAACCTCCCGAGAGTATCCTTGCCCACAGAAACACCTCTCGTAAATTCGCCGTTCGGAACCGGCATTAAAACTGTAGGTCCCATATGCTCGTAGCAATTGAATAATCAGCGTGCGCACCACAAGCATATGAGAGACGTGTAACACAGGCCAGAGGCCTAATGTAAGAAGAAGAAGAGTTTTAATTTAACATATAATGTGATTGTGTTATTTGAATAATGTGTTAAATTAAAATTTAACATTTTTTCTTAGTGTTAAAATAACACAATTTATAAGTAAGTAAACAAATAACATAAAATAACAATGTAGCTTTAAAACATAAATTCTAAGAATAAATGAATAAAATGTGTTAATTCAAAATATTATAAATGTTAATTTTATTGAAGAAATATGTTCTGTACAATTAGTTATATATTTTATATGTAAAAAGATTTATAGATATTTTGTGTTATTTTCTCTTTGTAACAATAAATATCTGTTAAATCTATATATTGCATATGTTAAATATCATAAGCCTAAACTAAAAATGTAAAAATAGCATCTAATTTCAGTTAAATTTAACATTATAAATGTGTCAATTTAACATAAAATTTGTTTATAAATTGTGTCAAAGTATTACGCTTCTTGTGTTAATTTTTTACATAATATTTGTGTTACTTTCTAACATATTCATCTTATGTTAAATTAACACAAAAATTTGGGTGGACTGTTTGGGACATGTGAGATGTGTTAAAAACACAAAACTTTTTATACTGTGTACGTATCTTCGAGTATTTTTCGTCGCGTCATTCTTTCGTGAGGACTAAAGTCCATACGCTAATTCTTCTCGCTGAAAAATTGCACGGATGATAGGTTGCTAACCGCAAGATCGATCTCCCATTAAACTTTCATCGACGCCACGTGCATGAGTTTTCCATAGGCGGTTAAATAAAGCGGCGATCGATCGCGGGTTAGTACAACAAAAAAAATTCGCTTCACGATTTCCATCGCGATCGCTTTCTATTCACATATTACTCAAATAAACATTACGTTATCGTAGATATATCGATTACCATAAATGCATTATTAAACGTAACGTTATCGCAAGCTTATCGAGAATTGATGAATGTACAAGTGTATTCGTAAAGTGATTAATCGCGACTATTTAAAAGGAAATGCATCGAAAAAAAATTGTGCTATTACCGAAACACTGATCGACACGGCGTCTTACATCGACGATTTCGCAGGGGTACAAATGTCGCGTTCAAATATCGATTTTCGAGCGGCGTTAAGCGCTTGATTAATTAATTTGATCGGTGATAAGCGCAATGTTATTATGTGCAACCGTATTTGCTCGTCGCCGATGCGATACTGTTGACGATGTGTCGTTTCAATCGTTTGTGGCTTCATTGAAAATCCGGACAGTGTTAAGGTAAATTTTTACGAGCTGCTTAAACAGGTTGTTTCAGCGACAAAAAAGGATCACGTGGTCAAAATTGACGAATATTAAGCGTCCATTTTGATCACGTGATTCTTTTGTCGCTGAAACAGCCGATTTGAGCAGCTCGTGAAAATTTACCTTTAGGCTAATATTACATTTGTCGTACGACAAATTTTTCAAGCGTGTTAATTGACCGCAGGACAAAGAGATCCGAGAATCTTTTTCCTGCAGCCAATCAATGAGCTCGAAAAGCTTGTCGTACGACAAAAAACGGACGCATGTAATATTGGCCTTATTCCTCTCGTCGCGCTTCTCTCTCTCTCTCTCTCTCTCTCTCTCTCTCTCTCTCTTTCCTCAGTCACTTACGTTTGTGTGCAATACTGCGCACGACTATCATCTCATGTATTCTTTTTTTATATCCTCGATTTGATCATTTTTTCTAAGTTTCTCAATTTGAAGTTCGTTTTTTTTATACTTTTACTTTATATATATATATATAATTATTTTTGCTTTTCTTCTCTTTTTAACATTTATATCTTTTTTGTAAAATGCTTTATTTTTTCTTGATTATTTGTTTGTTTTTGTACATATTTTTTTCGCCACACATTTCCACTTTGCTTTTATAATTGTAAGATTCTAGAGGGCTTGCCCTAGAACACCAATAAATGTACTATCTCTCTTTTTTCCTTCTCTCTCTCTCTCTCTCTCTCTCTCTCTCTCTCTCTTTCTCTCTCGAACTTCGCGCACCGTACTCGCCATAGAATTACTGATGTGCGTGAGAGTTAATCTCCTTAATTAAAAACCTTTGTCTCGGCAGAATGAAACTGAGAGCGAATTTTCGACATTCTCTTACCGTTCCTGCGTAGTACGATGGGAAACGTAAATGACGATCCAACTGCGTGGAACTCGCGATAGAGGCTGCTGACCGCGCGTCCGATTCCTATTGCGTGCGTGCGTGCGTGCGTGCGTGCGTGCGCGCGTGCGTATGCATCGAGTACACGCAACGAATGGCAATGACATATAAATAGAACGTCGCGCTCCGGCGAGTCGCCGCTCGTGATTAATTACCTTCCTCAGCGTTCACTCGGCTTTGTCATGTATAGATACATACATATATTTACGAATGAAATAAATGCAACTATTGACGAGGTGATCGAGCTTTCAACTTGCAATTAGACGCGCGCGAGAGTCCCTCCATTCACGTCCCAAAATATACCACGGATTACGACGGACGTTCCCGGGTGGCCGCTTCCTGTGTCGGAATTCATCGGTCGAAGGCTCGCGATCGCGGGCCACTCTCCGGCGAGGTTGTGGCAAGACCGATTCCGGGCGACAATTCTGGAATAGCGCGAGGCGTCGTCGTCGACAGATTGATGGTGATCGATCGTTTTCCGAATCGATTTTCTCGGTCGGTACTTTAACGCGAGCGAAGACGCAAGAGTGCAACGTGTCAGTATATAATTGTACGTTTATTCCGACAGAGCGACGGTAGTCTTCGATCGCGGGAAACATGACGGAACTTCCGCGACGACGATTCGTACCTCTGCAACTCGTTGAAATTTGCAATGCTTTCACGGCTGCTCCCCGTCAAACAGTTCGCGCCACACGAATTTGTTCTCCAGCGAGAAGGAAGCGCAAACAGATCCCGTCGACTGGGGACGAGACGACAATCCACATCTCTAAGCATTATGTTGTAAAATAAAAAAAAAGAACGTAAAATGTATGGTGAATAACGCCACACCGCTCGTCAGTCGTTAGCTAGCATGACACGAGGAAACGTAACAATTTCTACGAGTAGCAATAAGACATTCCCGTGCAGAGTCAAGTAGAGCCTGCGTGAGCTTCGCAAACTTACTTCTTTTTCTTCCGCCTCCTTTTGGAATCCAGTCTGACTGCTACTTCTACTTCTACGTTTCTTTTTTCGTCCTCAAAGGAAGGGGAAAAAAATAATCCAACGGATGTAAATCTCCCGTCTTTTCCAAATCACACCGTGTGTTATCTAGTGATCGCGCTGTATGTGTTTGTGTGTGTGCATGCCAGCATGCAGTTACCCAACAACGATCAACCATAGGCAAGCAAAAACAATAACGACAAAGCGGAATTACCTTCTAGCAGAATATTTCAGGTTTATATTGCCCCATTAAGTCCAAGCTTTCCTCCTGGAGAACAAAAATATAAACGATGAGAGATTGGGATTGACACAAACGTTTCGGTGCGACGACGAGCGACACTTCCCGGGGAACTTTGACTTGACACGCGGATCGTTCAGTCAGACGCAATACTTACTCTACGTGCAACACATTTGCTTCCGTTATTTTATTAATTCTTCTCTTATTTTGAACTTCGCCTAGAATAAGTTCACCGAATAGCTTTTACAGAGAATTTGTTTTTTCCCGGGAGATCAGGGTTTGAATCCCGGTTGAGGTAGTTTTTCGCAATAAATTAAATTATTTACAATTCTTAACATTACTTAGATTAACATCAAATTACTAGTATCCTTCTAATATGCCTATTAGCATCAAAATTATTGAATTTCTTGTCAATTTAGTATGTGATATACTATTCTAGTCCTGTTCAAGATTGCGTTTCGAGACCAAAGAAGATTTCAGTGTGCAGTTTTGCAGATTTGGATATCTACGTAATTTTTTACATCGAAATATTTAAGCTAGATTCGCTTTCACTGAATATAGGATCTTATTCAATTTCTCTTATTCAATTTGATTTCTTTCGTTCCATACCAACAAGATAGATAGTCCGCGTTGTCTTGCATAAGCCTACTATCCGTGGGTTTATGCCGTGTGACTCACGCGTGTCAGCTTTAACTATGGCAGGCGGTTATGCGAATCGTAATGAACGAAACTCGACCCACGCAAGAACGGATATTCCACGTCGTACGCACGACTCGTTCCTTCGTTCCTTTTCGACGAACCGGGCCGGGAATTAAGACTTGTTAAAACTATGTTTCTTGCTTTGATCTTTCGACAACTTTGCGAGATCAGTCGTGGCGTGAAGCACCAGGCAGACTGACTGACGGATCCCCGAACGAGGAAATTGCGGCATTGGGTCGAGCTTCGAAGCGAGCGGACGAAGTCCACGATAGAAGCGATTAATGCGAACTTGATACGCACACGGTATCTCAGAAACAACCGGAATTTCGTAATATATATGTCGCGCCATTGACTG
>NW_017257841.1:208269-208707 GCF_001594055.1 Mycetomoellerius zeteki | reverse complement strand
AACAGTGGATTTCGGAATGATTTAAACGCCAGGGTAGTATAGATTTAAAATCCTGGTGTTTATATCAACACATTGTAGTGTGGATTTAAAACCTAAGGTTATTGATCCCAACGTGGTGAAAATTATAGATATAGAAACTATAGTGTTTTAAATTCATAAAAAAATAATATATAAAATAAATATAAAATAATATTGTAAAAAAATAAATAATATTGTAAATATATATAAAATAATATTGTAAAATTCATTAATATTGGTCTTGCCCTTAGTTCCTCACTGGATTTAAATGTATCTACAAATCCTAAAATACAATAGGTGTAGTAAGCTTTGAGACGTAAGAAATATCTCTCAACTAATCATAGTCAATTATTCTCCTTACATTCGACTGTGATTGTCAAAACGTTATAGCTTAAAGCTACATCTATTGTGTCTCGGAAC
>NW_017257841.1:181057-208222 GCF_001594055.1 Mycetomoellerius zeteki | reverse complement strand
CCTGCTGAATACATTGCTTTCGTCGGCACGCAAACTTCGCTTAACGCTAGTCCCACTGTCTTGTCATTGAAATTGTCACAACTTCGTAACAGAATGTGACCTACGTTCGTGTGACTTCTACTTCAAGCAACATTTCCAGAGTCCTGATAGGCTCCTACCGAGACACGTCGTTCCGCGGACTTCACCGTTGCTCGGAAATAATGTTGGGAATACCGCCGGTTTTCGACGGGACCTTGAAGAAATTCGCGAGCAAACTACGCCTCGTTTCGGAACAACGGTAACTTCTTGCTCACGACTATCTCGACGTTTGCTTGCGTGCGAGTACGGGACGCAAGGGTTTCGGGGAGGAGGAAACGAGTGGATAACTATCAGTGTTATTAGAGCTACAACGCAAAAGTTAGACTTTTTCTTACAGTCCCGTTTTCCCGCAATTCGCTCGACCGAAATCCACCGACGCGCGATACTCCTCTCTCGTGTACTCGCTGCCGTTGGTGAATGCAAATGTTCTCCCGACTGCTTATTAAGGACGATCGTCCGTATTGGCCTAGGTAGCAATAGCGGACAGTAAGTACGAGGAAGAGTTCGGAATCGGGATCACGAAGGCGGCCGACATGACTGATAGAAGAGATCATGGTTGGCCACGAAATCACCGGCTAAATGGATCCCCGGGACAGATATCGTGCACGCCAACCGCACGTTTCTTCACTCCGTGACCTTCGGCGTATTTCTCATTTTCTAAGCGGAAGAGTTCGCGAACCAGTTAACGAGACCGCGACGATCTGACTTTGGGACTTTCGTCGCGCACGAGAGCCTGAAAAAGAAAGGTGCCGCACAAAAGTTTCGAAGCGACAGACGAACAAATAAAATAGACATTACAAACTTTCGTATTGCACGAGGACAAGTTTCGCACATAGAAAACTAACACATTTCGAAACATCGACGAGCGATCGCAATTAATCATTCGCAGAAGGCGCTACCCACCGAAAGTGCAAAGTATCTACGTAAGCGCAAACAGCACGTATAGTTCCGTATTGCATAACACTACGTTCATCTATTACGTTATCACACTGAAGAAAATTTTGGTCATTTTTGATCCAATGAATGATCGTTAATCAATGTTCGACTTAATGTCCGACTTAATATAGTTAATTCATTGATATAATAACTGGATTCATTGATATATTCAACTATATATTCATTCTTGCAATGAATTCTAGTAATAGTTTTATATTCTAAATCATTATGAGAAGTCATTGGACCAATTTTCATTAATTCAATGAATATTGTTATTGTATTTACGTACAGTTTTGGTTCAGTGCAATTTTCTCAGACACATAAAATTGATAGATCCTAAAATGCAGTCGACACAAAAATATAGTCGATCGTGCAGGGTGCGCGTGTGTTACTACGTGTGTGCGATCGTGTGGACGAGCGTCAGATCTATTCTTCCCGCCTACGTTCTCATCTTCGACCGGTCATCAAATGAGATAATGGAAAAAGGGTGAATATAATGTATATATACATAAATATATATATATAATACATGAAAATATATTTTATATATATATATATATATAGGGTGATTGACGAGAAAAGGTCAATTTTGTAGGTGATAGTATCGGTCGTTTAAAGCTGTTTAAAATGTTCATATAAACATGAGTCCTGTTTCGAACGATTTCTAAGATAATTTGAATTTAACTAATGCCCCTGTTTGCGTCTGTGAACTATTGTGTTATTGTAACATTGTTTACTCCATTCGAGATAATATCCCATCCACGATCTGCGCAATAAGGTTTGGTCCGTGGATATTCTCTTCCTGGACGAAGTATAGAAATGTTATTAAAAATGACACATATATTCACAAATATTGAATATGCAAATATGATGTATGTTTATGGCTTCTGTGATAGTAGTACTACTATACATACTGCTGCTGTTGAAGAATACTATTAACGCTTTCTTACGCGTATAGAACTCCGGATCGTATCGTGCAATATTGACAATATTACGTGTTAAATTCAAATTATCTTGGAAACCGTTTAGAATGGAACATGTTTATATACTGACAAAAATGTCTGGTTCAAAATGATGACCAAAAGATTCTGAGGCGTCTTCAGATGATATGATCAATGTATACGCCAACTTTGCACATTCGTTAAATATTGATTACATTCAATATGGATAATTGTATGTCATGTATGTGTATGATATTTGCTAATATTGACATACGTTGATCATATCGTTTCGAGGTGCTTTTATATCAATCAGAATTCTGATTATTATCTCGACTAGAATTCTAATAGATTTTACCAGAAAATTCTTATTCATCCATTTTCAATTAGAATTTCAATTGATTCAACTACATTGAAAAAAGTACATTTTAATAAATATTTATTTAAATAGTTTTAAGTAAATATTTACTCAATGCAAACATATATTTATTTGATACAAAAATCATTAATTTAACTTTCATTTCTTATTAAGCAAATATTTATTTCCTGTAAGTAAATGTTTATTTAGTACCTACTATCCAAAGAAATATGTATTAAAATTTAATAAATTTTTTCTCAATGTATGAACATTTTTTGCTTAAAATATGCTATCACTTCTTAGAATATTGACCTTCCCTCCTGAATCACCCAGTATATAAAAATATATAAAGGATGAAAAAAGGGGAACGCGCGCGCGCATGTGTCGATAATGCGCGCGTGATTACGCAAACGCAACGGCGATGGCATTTGTTGTTAGTTTGTTGCAACGCGGACGACGCTGGTGTCAAGGTAAACCGCGCATGAACGGGCGATCCATTGCTCGAGGATTTTTCTCGAGATTCTCAGCAGCGATCTAGCAACGGGGAAAATTCGAATTTGATTCTTTCGGAACAACGCGTCTGAAAATGAACAGCAAAGTGGGTCGACTGGTCTCGCAACGAATAAGCGATACGTGATTAGAGAGAGAGAAGAAAAAATTAAAGAAAAGGAGAGGAGAGAAAATAATCGATTAACACGTTGAGTGACGTTGAAGCGTAAACATGTGGCTCACAAAGTCCGATCACTATTAATTCACGATATCACACATTCGTTTGTGCAAGATAAACGCGCAACAGGATAAAACAATTTACAAGAATAGCTGCTTAAGTACGTATGGTAAATGCTTTCACATAAAAGTGACTCGCGATTGCGTAAGTTAACGAGGAAATCACTCAACGTGTTACGCGGTACGATGGTTCTCCGCTCTGGAAAAGCTTGAGAGGAGCTTCCAAACGAAACTTATGAAACTATTTAAATAAGAGAAATCCTATATTTAGTCCAAGTGGATTTTAGTGCTTAAATATTTCTGTGTAAATTTATATGCATATCTGATTCTGCAAATAATCCTGTACCTCGGTAATCGAATAGTAAGGACGCCCGCATAAAATACGGGAGATCCGGGTTCGAATCTCGACTAAGGAAATATTTATCGAAATAAATTATTCGCAGAATTAAGATTTTCACTAACATCAAATTAAGTATTAATATTCTTATGAAGATGCTTAGCAGCATCAAAAAATTATTAAATTGCTTATCAATTTAATAAGTGATATTAATTATATTATTACTCTGGTTCTGTTTATGATTGCGTTTCAAGACCGAAAAAGACTTCGGCGTGCTGTTTGCAGAATCAGATGTATATAAATTTACACAGAAATATTTAAGCACTAAGATCCGCTTTCACCGAATATAAAATTTCTCTTATTTAATTGGATTGATTCTCATCTGTCTGAATTCGTAATTGTTATGAAATTACTATATGTATAAAATTATAAAATAACGTTCATTGAAGGGAGCCGGGCAAAGAGAAAGTTACAAAAAGCATGTCTGCTTCGATCGAGCGAATGATCGATTGATTGATCGTGTTGTCAATCATAATCATGATGTGTACCTTTTGTTTAGGAGATTCTGGAACAGGGGCGATCCTATCGTCGGCACTTTCGGTCGTTCTGTTCGTCGCCAGACGGCTGGGTGAGGATCCTACAATAAAATATAACACATTTTCTTCAATCCCCTTTAATTAATTGTAGTTTCATTTCATTATTAAATCAATAACTTGCATTAGGAAAAATGGATAAAATTATGAAACAACATTAGAGTATACAAAGCTGCTTTTATTAAACCAGAAATTTAGTACGAAGGTAGCTATTTCGTTTCAATTGTCTCGAAGAAATGTCGACATGGTTCATGGAATGTCTCTCTTGGAAGTTTCCTTCGTAGGGTGAATATTTATGAACGGAGAGCTGGAAGTATCGCTATTGTAGCCAGGGCGAATGGTAGCGGAAATACGCTTCTGTTCTGAATAACAATATTGACTTTTTTTACAAGGCAGTACGAAGAAAAGTTATCCAACTGGCGCGTTTGCATAAAATCGCTTATTTACACCGGTGTCGATCAACTTGCGTGATCCAAAGTGTAAATTCACGTGACATTTTTCCGCGTAGTCTCTTCCTCCTCGTGTTAGCGACCAGGAATGCGAAATATGGATTATAATAACCAAGGCTTCGCTCGAGGAAGCTCATTTATCTCAGTTTCTATTTTTTCGTTTTATTACGGTGCGGCCCGATATCGCTGAGCGCGCGACGGCTGTGTAAGTACGAGTAGTTGAAAGTATCCTCTGTAGTAGCGAGATTCGATAAGTGTACCTCCATCTTCCGCTTACTCGCCGTGCTAACACAAGACAAATGTCCAACGCTATCATTCGTCCCGAGAGAAGCGCCCGAGTCTAATCCCGACCGCGAGAGTGCGATCTAATGTAGCTATAAAGCGGACAGGACGTCGACTACTGAGCAATGTGGCAATTTCCTCAGGTTGCAGGTAGTGATTTCAGGAACGGTATAGGTCCTCACGATCGCGTTAATTCGTAGCCGGGCGGGCATTTACGGTGCAACTGAGGAAAGAATCATCTTCCTACTCGATCAGGATTAACCGTCGTTCAAAGGTTAACGGTACGGTTAATCTGCGGGAGGCTGGAATTCCACGAGATTAGAAGAGCTGGAGGGAAAAAGATGGACTTTTAATAGATTACCACACGGATATCTCATCTCTAGCGACGCGTAGAGCGTCAATACTCGAATGATATTCCCAGCAAATCGCGCGCTTCCCTATTCTCGCAACTGCGTGATTGCAGAAGGGAGTAGAGGGATCGTGGAGAAAAGATTAGAGATCACGACGCGGAGAGGCACGTTATAACATCGACACTTTGCGTAACGAAACGCCGCCGGGTTTCAAAGCGAGCGCGAAGCCGGGAGCTGGAAATCGAATAATTCATGTCAATCTTCTCGATGCAGACCGGTAAGGAAAAAGGATTGCAATATATATGAAATATTCTTCCAATTTACCGTTAAAGTTTAGCTCTCAAAAGTTTCAGCGGTTTTAGATGTCGAGAATGGCGCTTTAATATAAATGACACGAGAAAATCGAATCGTTAACTATTACATGGAAAACCACTATAATGGTGCTAAAACAGTGTCATATTTTGAAGCAAGAAATACAATGAAATAACGAATTATAACAAATCTTATTTAAAAAAACTGTAGTAAAATTTAAAAAATTGAGCTCCACTCTTTAAGGAGGTTGTAAGGTAAATGCAATATGTTAAGAATTACTTGAAAAAATTACAGATTATTCTAATTGCATTTAAAAGTAATACAAAAAAAATTATAGAGACAGTTGACCACCTGGATCAAAAGTTATTTCCATAAAAAGTAATATTTTAAAAATTTGTACTCTAATAGAAATATATGAAACTGTATTATAAAATAATGATAAAAATCTCAATTTTTTTTATATAAGTACTATATGAATTAAAAAATATTTATGTAAAGTTACATTGAGATGCAGACATTAATTGTTCAGTAAATAAACAAGATATTTATTTGTTATAAACTAATTGGTGAATTTCAATGAAACTTTGCATAAGTCATGTTTAGTACTTAATATATCTATATAAAAAAATTTAGATTTTTGTTATTTAAAAAAAAATTTTTGTTTATAACAATAAAACTAATAACAAATAAAATAAATAATCTATAAAAACGTGTTGCTCAATAAAAACAGAATGTTATGAACACAATTTTCACATGTATGTAGTTTGTTTAAAGCGTAAATATTATTATATGTGTTTTTTGCCCTTACAACCTCCTTAAAGGTTAGTTAATTCGCTCTAAAAAATTTTTAATTCTACGTTGGCAATGTGAAATTTTTCACCTTTCATTCGCAACCGTCGGACTTTAGTGCAGAATTTTTCATTGCTCCGAATTACATAAAATCTGAAAAAATTCTTACGTATTTGTGAACGTTTTAACAACTAGCTTTTACTATCAGAGAACTTGAACTGTATATTTTACTTATATATATATATATTTTTTAGATTTAAATCTATTAGAATTCACAATAAAAAATCGCCTTAAAGTTTTCTTCATGTTACTGTATTCAACAAAGTTATTATTATTATTATTATTATTAAACCCATTGATGATAAAGAGTTAAATGAACATTGTTCTCGCGTGGGACAGAATAAAATTCAATACTTCCAATAATTGCGGCATAAAGTATAACGACATCTAGATACACGTTGAAAAAATTAAATATTGTGCTTGGCAAGTGCACTCATCAAATGTGTAATTTCTAAGACAACTCGTTGGCGCTTGTCGCTGTAAAGGAGAACGAAAATTTTGTAACAACGCAGACGACGTAATAACGTCCGTTCAACAAGTGGTTGTAAACGATAACGTCGATGCCGCGCGGCAATTATTTTCCGATCGAAATGAAAACGGTGAAAAAGCCGCGGAAAAAGGAATGCAAATCTTGCGGCGGCTCAACAAGTGGCTACTCAAATTTTCAAAGCATGTAGTCTCGCAATCGGACAGCCGACTAATTGACCTCCTGATAAGAGCCCACTAGGGAACTGATAAAAACGACGAATTAAACATCGACAGAAGTTTCCTCGCTAAAAAGCAAGACAGCCACTGCGTCGCTTACGCGAGAAATGCGAAGAGATCTAGAACTGCGATATATTTATTGTGTACCGAACTTATAAACGGGACGAAAGAAATTTCATCGAGATATCACGTTCGCGTCGTGAAACGATCGAGAAGAAAAATTAACTCGAAATTTCAAAATGATCTGTGCTTCGCATTTCGCGTTTGTCAAAGCAGATACCGACCTCGGCTTGTATAGCGCAACTTCCGCGACAGACGTCACGCGATTGATATTAATCGAGAAGGGACAATTGCGAGAGATACGCCGGTCCGCGAAGAGGAGAAAGCTAGAAACCAATCGCTGACACGAGCCCGATCGGCGCGGCCTATTTGGCCCATTTAGTAACGGGCTGTGCGATCGTGTCGAGCATGCGAGACATTAATGCGTTGCGACGTTTCGAACGTCACGCCTGTCGATCGGACTCGCCTGATTTCAGCTTGAAAACGAACGTGATGTGTGTGCCGATAAAACACTTTTTTTCGCAGTCCGTGCTTCTCGGAATCGCAGTGTCATAATATTAGAGACATGACCGCGAAGTCTCGTTTGCCTGAGAAAAATTTTAATACGTGTAAATCAAATTTACTTGCTCTCTCGTTGTTTCAATACAAATCATATAAAGATTGATCTTTAACGAATCCCAACGAAGGAAAAGTGAATTACGCAAACTAAGTTTGCATAAAAATTTCTTTTCGCAAAATTTGCTTTAAATAAAAGAGACTCTGCGATGACCGACAAGTATAAAAAAAAACATGCCTTTAAAATCTTCAGCTGTGTACTTTTCGACGGGATTATATCCGAGAGAGATAGAGATGTCTACGGAAGAACAATGAAAAGAGCGGTCGATATCAAGTCAAGATTGGAAACAAAAACTGGCATTAGAATCGTCATGTATTCTTCAGACTATTCACGACGTGCTTATTTGGGTCAGGCATCTTTTGAAAAAGAAAATGAGGCTGGCAAATGCAGCCGTCGACGTCAGGATTGCTTGAATTATTTCAATTTCGGGGATTTAATACAGTAACGGCGAGAGCAAGCGAATCGAGGAATTTAATTAAATCTTTCAACGCATTCCAAGAGCCAGAGAATGTTTGCTGTTCGCGTAATAAGACGTTTGATTGTGAGACGATTCTAAATGCGAACGTTACTTTCTTTCATATAAAGTCAACTTTGCTTTCCACTAAGAAACATCGCGACGAGATACTAACCTCCGAAAGTTTGGTAAAATTGCGAGAGGTAGGTGAGAATGGACAATCGATCGGGCACCATGCAGGACGCCATGTCTTCGGCGTCCAGGAGTGCAGGAATTCCAAGATGTTGCTCGGCCGTTCTAAAAGCCAACTCGTTGTTTCTGTATACATCGTCCTTGTTCAGGCTGTTGAAGTCGCTGTAACAAAAAAGCAACCTAAGTTTTTTATCTTTCGTTAAACAGTATTAATCTTCCACTAGCGGTTACTTCGGCGCACATTTATTCCCTTCGAAGGCCACTCGATAAAACGTCGAATGTGTAAAAAGGATTTGTTGAATAAATCAGACTGCTGATTACTCGTGGGCGTGGTACGGTGAGAATCGCTTTTTTCATTAGGAGCAAGTATAAATAACCACCGCTGCTAAATATGTGATTCGTAAACGACACGTTAAATATGACCGGTCTTTAAAGAAAGAACAGTCGCGCGAAATCCGTTACTCTTAATAAATAAAAATGAGCAACGGATGTTGAATATCGAAGAATACAATTTCGAAATAACAAACATTCATAATTTTTACAAGCGACTCTGACATTTCTCTGTGTGACATGTGATTGTGATTTTCTAATTTATTAAAGTCGGAGTGCAGTGCTGTATATCGAAATGTGTACAGGGTGTATACGATAAATCTTCAGAATTTTAATATTATCTTATCAAAATTAGATAATGTAAACAACAATACCCGTGTGAAGTTGGCCCCTCAACTTTTAAAAAAATTAACTTCCTATGATTCATTCAATTGCTCATCGTTTGCACACATTTCGAATTTTTGTTTGCACATATTTAGTTAGAAAGTTATTAATAACTGAAGTTTCGAGAACGTTCAATCCAGGTATAGATAGATTCAAATCGCAGTTACTATACTTAAAATGGCATGAATCGATAGGTATTCGTTTGAACGTTTCGAAACTAATCGATTCTTCGTTTGCACACTCTTAGTTAAAAAGTTACTATATTCAAACCTATCTACCTGAGTCGACCGTCCTCGAAACTTTAATTGTTTTAATAGGGAGTTTTTGGAACACCGTTTATCAGATACGATAAACGCTGAGGTCACGTTATTTTCTTCTTAACAACTAATTAAAAAAAAGATAACGTAACTTCACCGTATTTGGATTCACGTTATTGCAAAAACTCTTTAAATAACTTTTTAATTGCAGGTGTACAAACGAAAAATCGACTTGTTTCGAAATATGCAAACGAAAATCTACATCAGTTAAGACTAGTTAAATCTAATTTGATCGTGGTTGGCGAGCTAGCCCCCTATAATTGTTTTTTTAAATAACTTTTTTACCGGAAGTGTGCAAACGAAAATTCGAAATGTGCATACACGTGCAAACAATGAGCAATCGAATGAGCTATAGAAAGTTAATTTTTTCATAAGATGGAGAGCCAATTCCATACGGATCGACAATTCAGTCTTTTTTTTAAGTATATGCACTCAAGTTTGTGTTTTGGGTCGTACGAGAGGCTTTCTCCCTTGATTCTCATTCCATTGATATCATTCCCTTGAATATCTTCTTCTGAGAAGTTTATCAAAAACATAGTTTCCTCCACCAAGATATCAAATGCCTTAATCAGAAATTGAAATTGAGATTGAAATTAATCAATCAGAAGAAAGGAAACCAATATTAAGTTTAGTAAACTTTGCTTTGATCAAATTCGATCTGAATCTTTAGTCTGATACGGAGACTTTACGTAATCAAATTGTGGCTGCCATTGGCATCATAACTAACGATATGCTGCAGCGCAGTCGGCCTGAAATAAAATACCGACTCGATATCCTTCGTGGCACTAAAAGTACTCTTGTGGGAGTTTGGTGATATGTAGCAGTTTGGTAATGTTTTGTAAGAAACTCTTAGTTGATCTTTACAGCAAAAGCTTAAAGATATAGGTATTTGGATGTTCGCTTTTATTTTTTATCATTTAGTATCGGAGTACACTTTGCATAACGAAATATACCAGAAATACGTAGGCGTTTCTAGCACATTACATCGGAAACGTAACGGAGTTAAATTTTCGCATGACTGAAAAGGTGCCACGAATGTGTAATTCATCTCACACGTGTCACTCGGTTACCAAGACGGGCCATTCATTGAGACATGCATTATTTATGAAGAAAGAAAATGAGAATGTAATGAAATTTTGATTAAACGGAAATAATCCATATTAAGAAAAGTTTGACTGTTTCCGCATAGGTGCTATACTCTACCGTCTCGGGACTGACTCCAATGACTGATTGATAATAATAACTACCAAGCTAACGCTGTACCTGCAAAACAGTAGTGTCGAAATAAAATTGCAACATTGTCGACAAAATTTTCTCAGTATCTCGGGATCTATAATATTTAAAGGGATTCAAAGAGATGACCCAGGATCGAAAGTCTTCAAAAGAAAATTCAAGTATCTTCGGAAAATCGCGTAACTAGAAAACTAATTCATTTCAAAAATATAATATTACACTTTCATCTCGATGGACATTTTTTTTCCTTTGTAATTTACAACCGATTATAAAATTATAATCTATTTACTTTTTTTTATGGCGCATTGATGCCAATTTTTTTCGCAACTGTCTATACGTCGGGCTATGAGTGTTCCACTTTTAGATGAATCGATATGCATAGGCCGCATATTGCTCGGCGATTGAAGTAATACTTGAAATTCTAGGTCGAAAGATGAGCACCTGTTCGGATGCTCGAGTTCGGTTGCCCGATTGATAGCAAAGCTCGTGCGGATTTTAAACTTTTGTTACGATTTATTTAGAGCGTGAAATCGACGCGTCACTCATTCTTCGCAAGCGCGCATTGTGCATATGTGAGAAATTCCAGTATTGCGAAATTGCATCGTGATTATTAAGAATCGAAACAGCGTGAAATTCTAGGAGATACATCAAGAATCATTCGCGCGATCATTTCTCTCGGTCGTATCTATGGAGAGAATGCTGTCGATTATATACAACGGAACATCGTATCTTCGTCAATGTTCCTTCTCCAATAACTTTCTACGGTAAGCTCCTGACTCGCGATAAATTCGGGATCTGATGGACGACGGGCGGTCGTCTGGGACGAGGTCACGATGAGTCAGAGTTCCACCAGATCGGTGCCACACCCACCCCTTTTATTCTCTTCCTCTCTCGTCCTCATCTCTTCCTATCGCTGCCGCAAAAAAAGACACACGAATTGACTCGTCTTTCGGCTTTATTGGTGATACTTCATCCACGTGCGCACATCATTCGGCGTTAATCGCCGTATCAGGGTTGTCACAAATACCTCATCCTCAGACACATGATTTTCTCTGATGCTTTTAATATTTTGAAATTTTTTGTATTTTCGTTCTGATTTAGAAATCATTAAATATATTGACAAAGCAATTTAACATAGCAGCATTAATTACTATTAATATTACTGAGTGATGACACTGCTTGCATTTAATTATTAAGTTGATAATATTCCAAAACTGCGTAAATATGATATACGATATATTAAACTTCGTTAAAGTCAAGAATTTTTATTTTCCAGAAAATTTTTGTACCTAAAATTTCCTGGTAGAAATTTCATGCATTTTTTGAGCAGTTACTAAACGGTTATACTAACTTCTGTCTAGTAACTGAGAAGGAAAACTACTTAGGATCCCAATCAGGATGTAACTCTTTGTTTGCAGTTACTGCATACAAAAGTTGCGTAAAATTTGAATCCATTTACTGAATAGAAACAAAACAAATAATGGATATTAAATTGATTAATAAGCAAGCCAACTGCTCATGAAATGGACAGAATAAAACTCTATCAAGTTCTTGTCCATTTCCTACTCAGTATTGGTACAACTAATGAGAACAGTAATATTGGATAGTAACTGGATAGGGTCTAGGAAAACTGCGTACATTTCTATCAAGGTTTTTCCGTTTTCAATTTGCCTAACACTTCTTTGATTTCCTTGATTTCCAATTTTGTGATAACCCTACATATATCTCTCGCAAAACCTCTTTCGTGAAATTACGACGGGCAGAACGAAGAACAGATGGAAAAACGTTACACATCGGATGAGTAATCGCGCAACCGAACGAATAATATCCAATAGAACGTAAAGATAGCAGAATTGCATATCACGGCATTAATCGTCTTTGAACGCAATGCTGCGAGCGAGCGAAAGTTCAAATCGCAACAGCACCACGTTATGACCATAAATTCTCGCGTCTCTTATCCTTTTGCTCCGCGTTTTAACGCGCGCATCTACAGAATTAACGTAACCTCACGAATTTCACCAAAGGCGCAAAGGTCTTGTGCCACGTGATTATTCTGCGATCGGTTAGGCACACCTGTCAGTTTCACTTTCACCCGTGCTTCTCGTCGGAGATCGCCGAGATATTCTCACGTGATACTCTTCCGGGTTATTCTCACCCGATTCTTCGATTCAGCTTCTCGACAATAAAGGTCAATCGAGTAGCAATCTCCTTAATTTTCAATCGCTTTGTACGCAGATCTACTTACGACAATAACTATCAAGAAGCATTATGCGCATCGCGACACGAAATCTCTTTGTCTTTTGTCGAAAGTTAAAGTAACTCTGAAAGTTCCAAAGTTCGCTATGAGAAGACGAAGAAGGAAGCGAGAAAAGGAGAAAATTTCGTTTCAACCGCGAGAACGAAAGGTAATAAAAGAAAACTTCTCGCCGTTTTATTGCCTCCGCCGTTACGTCCGAGTAGATTTTGCTGGACTGACCGAGACAATAAGAGGAGGAAAAATGAAGAATAGCTTCGCAACGATCCTTCGTCCACGATAAAAAGCGAATTCCCTTCGTCGTGAGAGACCTTGACTATTGGAGAGAAATTCTAAGAGAAATTCTCATACAAACGAACATCTCTCCCTACAAAAAGGACATTGCTTTTCTTAAGGATACACTTTGAAAGTATAAATTTATATATACTTTTAAAAACGATATTCTTCATTCAATTATAAATATCGAAACAGATAAAGACGTGTATTGCGTCTATCAAATTGTGATAATACTTATTTAATTCTACCCTCGATAGAAATCGGAAAGAATAAAATCGATAAAAAACCAGGACGAAGAGGCTTTTTGTAGATAGATGATAAAGGAAGGTCGAGCTCTCTTGTTTCCTCTTAAAAACGCCACTTAATCTGTAACAGGACACATCTTATCATGATATATGACGGACAACGATCCAATCCACAGATTACTTTGCGGTTTATCCTGCACATTTCGAGACGTAAATTATGAAATTATTAAACTTATTGAAAAATTAATCGCGCAATTTACATGAACTATTTCCTCGCAAAATTCTTTGGCAACGTGTACAAATGTATTCTGCTGTACTCGCGCTGTTTATCGCTCGCGTTAACGTATTGAATGATTGCAATAATTATCAGATGTTTTCGACTACCAAGAGATATTTATTTGGACAGCCGCCAGGAAAACTAGAGGTGTTGTCGTTAGTTTTCATGAATAATTGAAGACAAATCTCTGCGACGTTTGCGATGTTGTCCAGTTTTTTTACTCTAGTTTATCGATTATCCGCCAA
Organism: Mycetomoellerius zeteki; assembly: GCF_001594055.1. Lineage (NCBI taxonomy): Eukaryota > Metazoa > Arthropoda > Insecta > Hymenoptera > Formicidae > Mycetomoellerius > Mycetomoellerius zeteki. The sequence goes on along the minus strand of NW_017257841.1, from coordinate 194,426 downwards.
AAAGAATATGCGGAAAAAAAACAAACACCTCGAAGTTATTATTATCGATTTAAAAAAATAAAACCGTAAATTGAAATCAACTTTATTATTCGGTGAAGGAATGCAAATTGTGTCAGACAGCTCTAGTATCGTTTTGACCAGTAAAGAAAGCAGGTTACATTCTGTAATACATTGGGCCACGTTATGCAATATGGAACTGGGTTAAAACGTATCGTTGACAGACTGTAATTTAAAGAAAAATGTTTCGAAAACACTAAGCGGTCGAACATAGAATGTATTCCAAGCGAAAATCACGGAATACAGTGTCGCCGATCTCACATTGCATAACGCGACACAATTCCGACTGCATTCCGTTATCACTTATAAAACACCGGGGCATATCCTCCGTGTGATGGGTGCAGACTGCTGTTGCTTTATCGATCGTCAATTCACTGAACTTCTATTTTTAGAAGGACCTTCCTTCGTCGCCGAGCGCCGGCGACGCGAAATCCTGGGATTACTATGAAGGAGACAATCTGTCGGAGATGCTTCAGAAATCTCCAGTTCTTTGCATCTTTGGGATCACCAGAGATTCTCGGATATCTTAATAATTCCTCGAGTATTAATGCACAGATACCGTGGATTCCCTCAATTTTTTTTTGTTACACCTTATTGCATTTAACATCTAATATCTATAATAGTACCAAGATGAAATAATCGTGTCAAAATATGCGCGCCGAATAAAGAATCTTCTCGAGAATTAACGACCGACTGCATATAATTAAGATGAGATATGATCGAGCCGGACGACGAGACGCGTGAGAGTCCAAGCTCTTTTACTTAATTTACGCATAATTAAGATGAAACGGACGCAAGTATTTGAGAATTGGACGACGGGAGTATTTGAGAATTCTCTCTCACTTAATTTATGAGACAATCGGCTTAACGAGGACAATTTGAAGTCGCGCCAAGAATCGAGCAATGTGTGGATTAAATCGCATTTCTAAGAGTGCACATGATCGGCCCATTGGAATTGATCGTTCCCACGGAATATTGCAGCTCGAGAGAGCAGCATTCATTCGATAAACGACGGCAAAATGATTTGGCATCGTTATCTGTGTAATATGATATCTTTCCGAGATGTTTACCGTGTTACAACGGCGATTACATACTCGCTATATATAAACTTACATGAGGTCCGGCCGAAAGTGATGAATCATGGCGCAGAAGGCGAGCCCGTCTCTCCAGGAGGTGGTCATGTTTTGCACGTTTACACCTGGATAACCGTCGGTTATCCGACGGCACCAAAGCTCCAACGCCTTCGTACCACGTCTCTCACCCATCGTGCTTACGGCTTCCTTTTTCCTCTTTCACCTCTTTGCGAGAGACTTCTTCTAACGGCGAACACCTCTCTTTCACTCGGCCAGCTCCTCTATGGTCTCTCTATCGTTAGTACGGCTTTTCAATAATACTTTGGCTTCTGAAAAAGAGAAACCAATTTTCACATGTAAGTAGATTCGCAGCGCGCGCGCGCGCTACAATGTATAATATTATTCATTATATTAACAAGATAATCAGAATGTTAAATAAACCCTGAAGGTAACTTTAGTCAAACTCCGATTAACTTAATCGGCGGTTAACTCAACCGACAAAATCGCTTAATAACCCTTTCTACACCTGAAAGAACAATTTTGCTGAAGAATCTAAAGGTGATTCTACACGGTCAATACTATCAGCATTAACAAATACTGACAATATTACTGATCGTATGTGGTTAACATTGATGAATTGACAGTTCGAGTTGCAATTCGAAAATTCTTAGAACTAGAAAATGTTAAAGAGTTAGTTAAACTGAAATTAAAATTAAACTACATTAATAGAAACAGGCAAGAATCGTTTAAGACAAAATTTCTACAATTCGTTATTCTTAATCTTTTTTACTTTAAACATAATTCGATTAATTAATTTAGTACTTTTATTTATATCACGTAATCCCCTCTAGGGTTGAGTGTTGCATTTGCAACATTCACTTCAAAATTCAGAATAAATTCGGAGTAAATTCAAAATCTATGCGGATTAGCTATACTTAAGAACTAAAGATGGAAATATATGCAGCACTGAACATTAAAATATATAGTACTTCTAACCGCCAGAACATTCTGCTAGCTTGATATTAAGCTAACAACGCCAACTTTTAAAGGTATAAAATTATGTTTTGTAGCACAAATTAGTACAAAATAAATCTAAATAGTGCAATAGGTCTTTTGCTTATTTGGTTCTGCTAGACAGAGCTTGACAGAGCGTGCCAGAACGACTGTACAGTATCGATAGAGTATATACTTCACTCTGTAAAGTATATATTTCACTCTACTCATTTTTTAGTAAATTCAGAGAATAAAAAGTTTTATAAATGACAAGACGATGTCGTCCCTAGACTCAAATAGTGCTGATTAATTTCCGACTACGTTTTCGTAACGTGTAAATAAATGTGAGATATTTTCCCAGAGATCTCTCGCAAACGTTTGCAGTGTCACGAATGTCGCGGTTAAACGACATCAAAAAGAGAAAAGAGGGAGAAAAAGAGAGAAAGAAAAGGAGAAAACAGGAGTGTCACCGCAAATCGGTGGCGTCGTTCGGAATGATCGAGTGTGGGTTTTGTCGTAACGGGCCGTATAGAGCCGTTTTCGAAAGCCGTCGCTAGGATGAGAGAGAGAGAGAGAGAGAGAGAGAGAGAGAGAGAGAGAGAGAGAGAGAGAGAGAGAGAGAGAGAGAGAATTGCAAACTGCAAAAATCGCTAATGTCATTGATGGTCGAGGATCGAATGATGTTTTACGCAATGTGAAAGCGGGAGGCTGAGTAACGCGTGAGCAACGCGTGAAACCGCGCGCGCGTGTTTTATGCGCCGCATTCATTAGCCCTTAGTTATTCCATGCATCGCTTCCCCTTAGTTACACATTAAAGAATCCGCGAACCGAGACAATTCGCCGAAATCGATGAAAGAACCCCGAGTAGGAGGAGAAAGGAGGGAGGTAATCGTAACAAGTTATGATTTCGCGTATTGATTAAAAATTGAGGAATTGAAAGTGATGTTTATGTAATGGGAAATCCGGGTACAGCATAGAATATTTATAAGTCAGAAAGAAATCGCATTGATACTCTATTTTCATCTTTCTCGCCCGAATCGCCGAGTGGCACGAATCGATAAATGAGAAACGGAGAAGGTGGCTTCTGAGAAATCCATTCAGGATCATCTCTCGCCTCTCGCTCTATAACGCGCGTGACGCTCAGATTAATGGCAGGCTCCTTCTTGATTTTAGCGCAAATACGAAAGTCGACCAGCGACACTGTCTCTATAAATGAGATTCATAATTGCTTTAAAACGCAATAAAGCAGCGCTGTAGTGTTACGCATTACACGCGATATCACATGAGTGCAAAAAACTGGAACGGATAGGTAGTTAACGGGAAAGTGCTCGGTCGATCCTCGCATTTGGTCTAGTCTGACCGGTTTCTACCAAACACGGTCTCCTATCTGTAACAACGTTTGTCTAGCTATATCCCACGGGCCTCTTTCACGGAAAAAAAACGCTCAGTTTCCAGTTTTTGCTCGTAGCGAACTACGTTTATGGTGCGCGAATTCAGCTGTTATTTGTCGTGTATAGATCGTAATAGCAAAACATACAATATTTTATTGTCAACACGCTTTTATTGCAACGCACTTTTTTCACTCTTTGGAAATACGCATCGGATTTCCACTGCTTTTGTATCTTCTCTTCTTTTTCTCCGACAAGTCCGCGACACACTTGTTTCATCGGCTTTCACCGGCGGACAAAAATCATCACGTTTTATAGTCAGTAGGAGACGTCCAAGTCTCAATGTCCGCTTTTCCACTCTCGAAGGGAAAGAAGAAAAAATAATGCAAAGAGCTTCGACAACAAACGCTCGTGTCGGACGGTTTTGTATGAATTACGATGTAATCAGATTCAGAAGCTTTCCGTCGCGCTTTCCGGCACATCGCTTCTCCTCCGCTTAGTCGTTAAGCTCCCCGATTGCAACGGTATCCCAACGTTGTGCACCGGTGATTAATGGTCCAGCCGTGAGTGAAACGTAAGTGCGCAGAAATAAGTAAAAGTTACATGCGGCAAAGTGGTCGGCCTTGTTCACCGTTCGCTAACAGCCGCGAGGCTGTAAAGGCCGCATTACAGGTGAGAGACACCGTGAGACAGAGGGGGCGGATGTTCCGGCGAGGTGAGGGCACAGCCCTGACGGGCGCATAAACGTATGAGCATTGTCTTCGCAACCGGTTTCCTTCATGATCTTTACGAAAAATGGCGGAGACTTATCTATACATGGAAAGAACGATTTTGCTAAGACATCTAATAATTTAGCTAGCTATCTGAAAATAATGTTGTTGGACCAGGGTTGCGTAGAATTCCTCATCCCAAAATTCCATTTTCCCTAACTTTTAGACAAAATTTCGTTATTTTCCCTGACTTTTAATAATATTTAATAAATTTTTTTATTTCTGTCTTAATTTGAAAACCGTTGAATATTTTACGGAACAATTAAACATAGCAATGTAAATTACTATTAATGTCGTGGACACTGCTTGCATTGATATTATAGTATTCCAAAACTACAAAGGAGTAATGTACGCAGATGAAACTTCTTTAAAGCTAAGAATTTTTATTTTTCCAAAAATATAAAATTTTCTAAACAATAAGAACTTTACTGGACCATGCATTTGAAAATTCAACAATAAGAAATAGAAATAATGGTCATAACGATCAAAGCTACACTTTTCTTAAAATTTTTTAATTTTTCCCCGATTTCCTTGACCATTTTCAATTTCCCTGAAATTTTTCTGATTCTGAGTTTTGTGACAATCTTGTGACCATCAAAATAATTACGTAGGAAATTTAAACATGAGTAATGCTGCAAAAAATTTTGACATTTTAGCGATCAGCTCTTAAGCGGCTTATAATTATTTTGATAGTTCAACAAAATTATTTCAAGATCTGTATCTAACTAAATTTTTAGATACTTCAATAAAACCTTTCTTACCGTGTGGCAGCGCCCGATTGACAAATGGATAACAGTCGACATCTTCTGCTGGCGACATAAGACTCTCGACAGTCCTCTCCCGGCAGTTTTCTCAAGCTACTTAATTGTTAACGCAATAAGATCATTAAAGTGAAAACCGGACGGGTGTGCGTTATTTATGAGCCATTCTAAGGAAAATCAGGTGAGAATCAGCGGAAACAATTGGAGTGAAAGTAAAATACTTTTTACTTATTAGATAAAAGTGAAAATTATTAAGCGCGTGTTAGATACAACCACGAGATCGACCACTCACTTGAAGCAAAGAGAGCTAGACAATTCAGCAAGTATCGCTTTCGCGCAATTTTCGTGCAATGTGTCACAATCGGTGCGATCTCTGGTGAAAAGATAATATTTAACGTACGATCATGCAGTGAGAAGAGAGTATCAAGCGTGTCTGCAGGCTGAGCCTAAAGGCACGGCTCTCGATATCAAAGAAGGGCTCGATGCAGCCAAGCCTTTCGAAAGACATGGCGGCTGGCCGCCGCTCGGCAAAAGTGAAGGTGCATCTATGTGGCCCCGCGAGCATACCACGTACCCCAAGAAAGAGAGACAGAGGCCTCATGAAAGATTCATGCTGGCGAGGAATACGGCCCGCGGCGTTGCGAGACACCTGCAGTAACCTCCGCCACCACAAGTTTCACAGGAGATTAGGATGTCCCCGATATTTTTACAGTTAGTCGTGTCCTGAAATTGACAAACGGACAGTGCGGGTCACTTCCAATCGATATACCTATCTAAAACACTCTACGTGCTTTGTTTTTATATTACACGTTTTTTCGATTGACGACGTAGTTTAGAGTAAGTAGACGTTAACGTCATCCGACCGGGTGACACGGTTAAAGATAGCTAGGAGACAATAGAAGATGCTCCGTATAGTTCTATAATGCGATTGACTTTCTCGTACAAGGAGGTTTCGCCGGCGAACACACAAACTGCCGCTTCTTAATTCGCTCTACTTCTCGAATGTTCCTGCCCGTCGTTACGTCAACTATCTGGAGGAACAAATTGGCGTTCCTCGAGTGTTTAACATTGCTGAGCGTTGTCCATGAACTGAACCGACGGCGGTGACGACGGAAACACACAAGATGGGAAAGCTTGGAAAGCTTTCGTTTCAACAATCATTTGTCACATTACACTGTCTCGAGTGACACTTCTTACGACTCGACGCGAAAGCACTCGCAATCTGCATCCGCCAATGGCTTTCGCGAAAAAAGCAACGTTAAATGTACGATGCTGGACACCTTATACATACGTTCTCTTTTCTAAACTCTAAATCTCTTCTTTAGATTCTCTCCAGTGGCATCGAATTTTTGTCGTCTTTAATCTAGCTTTTATTGGGAGGATGAAAGTCGAATCTCGGATAAGACGCTAAACATCTGCACGTTCATTAGAATTCAACTGACACACACGATTAATTTGTTGAGAATCTGGAGCACGCGAGAAACCATAGTTAACGCATGTGTGATGATGTTACAACGTGTTTAATTCGCGATTAATCCCACGGACACGATTTTGCTCCTCGCAGAAAATGCGCAAGGGGAACTGGAGACTATTAGAAGGAATAGCGCCGAGGGACTTTCCACCATTTGCCGCCATCTCCATGTCGTTAACGTCTACTTACGCTAAATTACGCGGTTAGAGAAACCGGCATACAAATTCATTCAGTAAGACGTGCTGGAAAAAACATGCTTGCGTCGGCAAAGATCTAATGTATGCAACGTATTTTCTTAAATATACTTACACACGGAAAGAATGAGTTCGCTGAAGTATCTAAAATTTCAGCTAGACATAAGTATGAAAATAATTTTGTTGGATCATCAAAATAACTGTGGAACGCTCAACTAAAGTTTTAATAAAAGTAGCGCATTTTTTTATCTGAATGAATACTGATAACCGCGTCTTTCTATAATATTGGCTGCTTTCCTATTGCGTTTTTTTATTGGCTATTTCAATCGCTATTTTGGACTTAATTTATCTTTCGTCCAAAAAGCGCTTACTAATTCTTTGGCTGCGTTCAGAAGAAGCAATTTTGCAACTATTGTGAAATTCTTTAATATGATTGGTCTTGTCCTTAGGTTCTCATTAAATCTAAACCAACAGTTACAAAACTGTTTTTTTTTTGGACTTTATGCTACTTTTATTAATATACAGCTTTAGTTAAAACTGGTTGCTAGAATGTCAAAACTTTTTTGCAACATTGTTATCACGCTTGAAATTCCTACAAAATTATTCTTATGGTCCAACAAAATTATTTTCAGATCTGTATAATCTAGCTAAATTTTTAGATGCTTTAGCAAAATCGTTCTCCCCGTGTAGGAGTCGATGATGAATATTTAACGGTTAGCCATAGTTTTCCTTACGGTAATCTCGACTCTATTGATTTTCAGGTCTGTAATATCACGGATCATCATAAGGAACCCTCTTTTAATTCCTAAAAATCTCTCGTTATCCCCGATCTTGCAGATCTTCCATTTAGAATCACGATCTCGCACAGTGCTCGGCTCGTTGATAAACTCGCGTGTCCATTTGCAGCAATTAAGGATCGTACTTTAACGAACGCAATCGTCCCAATCGCAAAAAGCGGCTAACGTTCTTGCTTGAAAATACGGTTAGATGAAGAAAAGAGCCCATCCATAGAGTAGCCATTAGTGTAATGTATGAAATTTATTACTGTCATGAGACGGACTAAACGACAGTATCGATTATATATCGCTTCATATAGATGCGTTATAACGAGAAAGATATGTCTCATTATCACAAGAGCATGACATAAAGAAGGTCTCTTCTCCATTTTTGCCCTTATTTTGTTTTACGCCCGTTTTTATCAATATATACTGTTGGAAAAAATGTGTCAAATTAAACAAAAACATAAACCGCATATCGCAAACATCCATTCAAATTTAACACTAGATGAATATGTTAGAAGGTTACACAAATATTATGTAAGAGAATAAATACAAAAAAAAGGTAATATCGACACAGTTTGTAAACAAACCGTAGAAGCATATTTTTTTTAGTAAATTAACACGTATTTCATCAATTTGTCTTAGAATTTAAGTTTTAAAACACATTACTTTTATATTACTTGTTCACTTACTCATAAATTGTGTCATTTTGATACTAAAAAACGTTGAATATCAATTTCACACAAAATCTTCAAATATATAACATAATCACATTATGTTAAATTAACACTCGAATATATTAAAAAATTCAAACTGTTAACACAGAACGTGAGTGATTAACACATAAATTCTTACAATTAGAACTAGAAAATGATGAAAAGTTAGCATAATCGAGATTAAAATTAAATTACATGGTAAAAAAATTGTATATTTGTGTTGGAAACACGATTCGCTCAAGTTAAAATTTTGAGTTGAATTTTTAATAAATTCGAGTATTAATTTAACATAATGTTATTTAAATAGTTTGTGTAAAATTGATACTTAACATTTTTTAGTGTCAAAATAACATAATTTATGAGTACGTAAACTAATAATATATTTAAAACGTAAATTCTAAGATGAATGATTAAAATATGTGTTAATTTAACATGTCATAAATGTTAATTTCACTGAAAAACATTCTCTCACGGTTTTACAAATTGTGTCAGTATTATTTTTGTATTTATTTTTTAAAATAATATTTCTGTTATATCTTATACATATTCATCTTGTTGTTAAATTTAACACATAAATTTGAGTGGACCGTTTGGGACACGTGAAATTAACACAATTATATGTTAAATACAACACAAATTTTTCAACGGTGTAATTTACATTGATAGAAACGAGCATTATTCGTAAAATTCATGACGAGTGGATTCTCCTCAAAATAAATCGGAATCGATCATTCCACTTCGTGAAAAACGGGTGAAAATCGGCGCAACCTGAGCTTTAATGAGCGATCAAGATAAACGTGGATGAAGACCACGATTAAAGCGCCTTCATAAAGCCTGAACAACGTACGATCGTTAGATTTAACGGATACAAAGTATCGTGAACGTAACGGAACGACGACGCGCACCGTAAAATCCCGAAGCAGCTTTACGGCGAGCGTGCTTTTATGCAAGCGTATAAAGCTCGTCTGTTCTATTTTCCTCACGGAATCTACGAGGAAAGATCGTTTCGTGAACTTAAGGATCGCACGAGAAGCTCGACCTTGAGCCCGTCGAACAAGGCAACACGCACGGCAGGGCACCATTGTGTTCACCAAGATCACTTTTCCTTACATTGCGAAAGAAAAGTGTATATCTTCGCTCACACAAACTGAAATTCGAGCGAAAAGGAAGACTGCAGAACTTACGGTATAGCTGTTGCAATGCGCAAAGGTGTACTTGCCAAAAAGGGCGCAGAGGTCCGGGGGGGGAGGGAGGACCGAAATGATTGCGAGGGGTAATCGAGCACGTCGGTGGGAACGCCAGTCTTTCCTTCCAGGAAAGTAATTTCAAGTTGGCGGGTAGGTGGTCACGCGATTGCGTCTTATATGTGGAAGAGCCTCGGACGGCGGAGCGAGCTCAAAGCGAACCGATCCTCCACATCGGACTTAAAGACTACCTGTCCGAAAGTTGGTGTTGTCGAGAGTCTGGCTCATCCAAGAGAGAAAGAGAGAAAGAGAGAGGGAGAGACTCTTCCCTTTCCCTAAAAATCTGCCCTATGCGATCAGAGCAGGTCTTGAGATCGGGCAAAGATCGAGGTTGTCGCCTCGTATCGTTCTTGCCCATAAAGAGACTGTTTATCAACGACTACTTTTAGAAGCGGTGACTCATGCGGTTCACGCAGATACAGCGTCCCTACCGAACCTGTCCATCGTCATGCGTGAACCACGGGGAGCCGCTGGCTCCGCATACACGGCCTTTTATCTCTCATTTCCGCCGAACCGGGGTTTCCTCGTCGTTTTGCTCGCACAAACGAGCCTTAGACGGGTTTTTAGTCGGCGTGACTCATCTTCTTCTTCGTTCCAACGTGCCTACAACGAGATTCGGTCGGTCACCGTGAAAAGACCCCGATAGCGACGGACAGACTCCCTACTGGAGGAAATATATTTAACTCGGCACGTTTCTCAAAGGCTCTTCTCTAAACGTGTAAATGAATATTATAATGGAAAAGAACGTTTGACCAGAGAAGAAAAATCGGTTTAGGATTGATGTCTCATTTGTCAAATTTTTCAAATGTGTTGATTGGCTACAGAATAGAGAAGTTCTTATCTTGAGTTTTCAGAAAGTCTCTAATCAATTCTTGTAGCCAATCAACATATTTGGAAAATTTATCGTACGACGAATGAAATATTAGCCTAAAGGTTCCTGTTCTGTAACTCTTAACGATACCGTTACATTATCGTTGCGCAGATATTATAATTACGATCGAGCTTTTTATTTTCTGATTAATTTATTATTAGACTTAACCTGATAACAATATTAAAAAAATTTTTCTAGTTATAATTAATTTTTTAAAGTTGCCATTACAAAACTACCTTTTAGAGTCTATTTTTTCATTTTCTAATCAACTTCTGGTTAGGTTTAATCTGATATAATGTAAAAATTGTATTTTTTTAATAGCTGTGGTTAATCACTAAACTGATGATTCTGTAGTAATTTTTAGAGGCTTCCTACAATAAGTCATTAGTAATAAATCAGAAGTCAGAAGTTAGAAATTGACCAATCACAGCTGAACTTGAAAAGAATAATCGACTATGATTGGTCGAGAGATCTCCAGCTTCTAACTTCTGATTTATTACTAATGGCTTATTGTAGAAATCCTCTTTAAAGTTGTTACACACTACAAAACTATTAATTTAATTTAATTTAATAGTTTAGTGATCAATCATAGCTAGAAAAATACAATTTTTACATTATTATCAGGTTAAGGCTAACCCTGAAATTCATCAGAAAATAAAAAATAAGGGCTTAAAAGTTATAGAATAAGAACCCTAAGATGTTAAATGATTCAAAAATACACGGAACGCTCGAGAGAAGATTGCTGTAACTGATAGTTAAACCTTCTTCACAGATCGACGAAAGGATTTATCTCGCGCGCGAGAAGTTCAGCACGCGAACGGCCAGATGGGTACCCTCTTGTTAATTTATTTGTCGCGAAGCGAGGACGGCGACCTCGTTTGTGCGCGACGCGCGGGTAATCTTCTACTAGCTCGGGACGATACTCTTCGGCATAGCGCGCACGTATGAATATGTATGGGACATCGTAATGGAGCTGGATACACAGCTTCGCACGGAACTGCAGCCACTGCAGGCCGTGTCTCTCTCCCGCGCGATAAGATTTATCCCCCTAGAAAACCGATTACGTCGAACGGCCGCTAATGGATTTATCAGTACGGGAAATTCTGCCGGGAGTACGAGAATGTACCAGTGCCCCCGGAGGGACGAGTCACTTAAGGAATCCATTACGAGAAATGGAGATCGCTGCGCTGACGCGGCAGAGAGATGACGCGCGCTAGCAAGCAAATAGGCAAGGGAACAGCCGCGAACAGTTGTCGAGTAAGCGAAAAGAAACCCAAGGAGAATAAGAAAGTCAACGTAATGTCGATTTGATGTCATATTGACCGAATTTGTTATTTTTTTTTATGATTCAGTCAATATGACATTATTTGGACTTTCTTGATTTCCTCAGGAAACGAAAAATCGTGTAGCTCTCTAAAGCTAGTTCCATATTAAATCTACAATGAGATTTTAAGGGTGGGAGCACAGAGTTTTGCATAAGGCTGGTATTACACTTGTACGACAAAGCATTTCAAACCTATCGATTGGCTGCAAGAAAGAGAAGTTATCGAATCTCTTTATCCTATAGTCAATCAATAAACTTAGAATCTTTGGACTTCGTACGACAAGTAAAATGTAACAGTACCCTTACGAATAACAATGCATAAGAAAATGAACTAATCTAAGTCTTTCATTTCCTTCCTTTCCATGAAATAAAAAACTCTGATTGGTTGATTTTCTGCATTAAGCTTTACGCAAAGGTCTGTGCTCCAGCCTTAATGGGTTTTCTATTATACAATAAGCCATTAGCCCGGATCCATGATAGATTTTTAAGCTTTAAGGAATGGACGAATCACAATCAATTGTTCTCGTCGCATTCGACTGTAATTGGTCAATTTCTTACGGCTTAAGGCTTAAAACACCTATTGTAGATCCGGACCTACCTAAACTTTAAATTTTAAGCCTTGAGAAATTGACTAGTCGATTATTTTTCTCACATTCGACTGTAATTAGTTAATTTTTTACGGCTCAAGACTTGAAGCTTAGGTAATGGCCCGTAAAACTTAAGCTTCAAACCCTAAGACATAAGAAATTGACCAATCGATTATTCTCTTCACATTCGATTGTGATTAGTCAATATTCATATGGTTTAGGGCTTAAAGCTTAAGATTAAAGATCTCAACGTAGACGCTCGCGTCGTTTTAGAGGCGAGCCAATCGCAAGGTTGTCACGATAGGCAATCTGAAGCATTAATTTCAAAATGCGAGCTTCAGATTGGCTGTCGCAGCAACCTTGCGATTGGCTTGCATCTAATGTAGAACCAGCTTTAATACGCCTCTCCGTAGAAAAAAAACCGGTATATTTAATGGTCTGAAACGCAAGGTCGTGGGGCGAGGAGCGGGTTGCACGCGCGGACGCGTCACGAACACGCGAGAGCCGAACAATATTCGGCGGTACACCTCTATCTTTGTTCTTCGTTCTCTTGCGTACACCAGTGCACCTACACACGGCCGTACTCGCGCACACACGCGTGAACCGAGGATACCGTGGGAACGAGCTCCGGCATAACAGGTAGTAAGCCAGTCGCGTCTCTCTCTCTCTCTCTCTCTCCCCCCCCTCTTCCATCGTACTTTACCACGCAGCCAACGTGCGTGTAGACCTTCGTTGAATTTTTATGAATAAGTATATTCTTATTTCACAGTAGTCTCATCATTTAAATTCGAATACGATCTCTTCGAGCTTAGAGGACAAACGCGTAGGAATGTAAAATAGGAAGCTGAAACGACTGTTTCTTTCTCCTTCGTACGCGGGGACACGTCGAGAAATGCGTGAACACAGTTATGATAAAGCATCAAGTGACATAATCGCGCAGAACTTGCGTAAACAGAATGTCCTGTGTCAACACGAGCGTGCGCATTGCGAAACGAGTAAAATCGAGTATACTGGAAATATTAAAAATTGAAGCGTGTTTATTTCCAACGCGCGAAGACCCTCGTTCCCTCCGTTGCGCCCTTCCCATGTAAAGTTACGCATTCGCGAAGAAGTCCGTTACTCACCTTACGTCACGGTACGG
>NW_017257841.1:177446-180930 GCF_001594055.1 Mycetomoellerius zeteki | reverse complement strand
AGTTGAATGTAAAACTGACAGTGGCGACCGCGGGCACAGATTGCTCCAGGCAGCTGCGTGCGTGCGTATCACGACGCTCCGTTAAACGGCGCAACACACGGGCGATGTCCCTAACCTCAATCTCAATCTCAACCTCAACCTCAACCTCGACGACACGACGACGCCCCGTGACGATCGTGACACGGCAAGGTCCGCGCTTCGTTTTTACGTACGAGCGCGCACCAAGTTATCACGCTCTCAAGTAGCGTACGCGCGATTCTTCCTTGCGATGCACCGCGAGAACGAAGCGATCCACACGGTAGGTTAGCACGCGTGTAACATCGCGTTCACCAACGTTCACGGCGCGCGCGCGGTGCTGCGACTGAGACGCCGCGCGCGGCGTGCACGGTTTTAACACGACCGGAGTACCGGACGACGGTGATGCTAGGTGATGCTGTCCTTATCGCGCGACTCGCACGCGTTCTCGATCTCGCTTGCACTCCACCGAGTGCCCTACCCGCGAGACTTGGCGCGTTTGGATTAGATGCATTCGCGAGACTTGGCGAAACTCGTTTCTCGATACATGACCGGTAGCACACTATTGGCATTATCGAATGTATATGTAGACGCTAGTACGGTAATTTGAATGATGGTACTCGCTCTCGCGTGGACATTATAGGTTTGTCGCGTCGCATGCTCCAACATGTTCCAATATGCTCCTACCATAGTTCTTACTCACTCCAACGTGCTTGATAGAGTGAATAGGAGCTATGGTAGAAACATGTTGGAGCATATTGGAAATTGCGACGCGAACAAATCTTATGTGTCCTCACCTACGGTTACGGTGACTGTACGTTCAATTATTATTGAGGATAGCTTTATTTCAGGTAGTTATTGTTCAAGCAGAACAACGAGTCATCATAACATTAAAGTGATGTCAAAATGATTTCAAAATGATCATTAAAATTTATTTTTTAATAGAGAATTCGGTTGGACACACTGTAGTACGTACACTGAAAAAAAATTTACTTTAATAAATATTTGTTTCAATAGCAGAAATGTTTACTAAATGTAAATATATATTTATTTGATTTAAGCATAAGTTTTGTATTTTGAATAAATATTTATTTACTGTAAGTAAATATTTCGTTAGTATCATTGAAATAAATATTTATTAAAATTCTGCAAAGTTTTCTTTCAGTGTACTTATTCTCAACCTTATTCTCGCAAGATATCACATACGTACGTATGAAAATACTATAAAGAAATCTATAATATAACATGTACTACATGTATTTTCGTATAATACATATATTTTTAATATTTTTTGAAAATACAGAATGGTGCGTACATTGAGAGAAAAATGTATTAAATTTTAGTAAATAATTGTTTGAATAGTACTAATATAACATTTACGGAAAAATTAATATTTGCTAAATAAAAAGTAATAGTTAAACATATTAATAGTTTTTGTACCAAATAAATGTTTGTTTACATTTAGTAAATATTAAACTGACACTAAACAAATATTAAAATTTAGTACATTTTTCTCTCTGTGTATTAAAGCAGTTGTACATAGATCTTATCTGAATATAAAAAGTGAAATGATAAAATGTCCAATATATATTTTACCAAATAATAGGTACAATAATGTATTTCGCATAGTTTAACCCATTTTTATATTTACAATATTAAACACACATTTTACATCAATTTGTGCAGTACAACGACTTTAACGTGCACTGAGTACGCAACCAAGCGAATTCGCTATGATTCTTTACGAGTAATAAAAAATCGGGATCTCGTTTCGCAAGAATATTTCGTTATCGGTAGAAACAGCTCGTCTATGATAGCCGCGTACAATCTATGGTCTTCGATGCGCGCATAATGAGTGCTCGTATTTCGCTCGTTATCTTGTTACGCGGAGATATACGCGATATACCATATTTGTTGCTCATCACCATTACGCATGAATGACGCAACATCCTGTGCATATAAAAGCGTTAAATTGTTGTAACGTGACGTTACGAATTCTGACCTGGCCCTCGGGACCTACATCTCTCAATTGCTTCGCAGTTATAAATTCCCAAAAAGATTGGAGATGTCTTTGTGCCATAAGCCCCGATAAAAACGTCTGGCTCGTTACGTTGGCACAACCAGACGTTTTTGCCAGTAGGTAGGCCAGGTGTTACGAACGTACAATACCTTATTTGAATCGACGGAAAATAGAGAACGGGATCTGCCTTTCGCAGAGGGGTCCTTCTTGAACGCGTTAAAACGAAATAAGAAAACCAGCGACTCTGGCGTAAGCTTGTTTCGGGTTTTGTGCGAGACTTCGATTAAATCACTTTCGCCATCGTCGATTACGTTTTTGGTAAACATGCAGAGTTTACCATACGGTATAACGAACATCTAATCTGGATCCTGCGATCTTGACCGTCCGATCGAATTCACTTCGCGTGATCGTGACTCGTTGTCGCGGTATGTGATATCGAGCGTGGGTCGAAGTTAGCCGTTGAAAATCGCTTGCACGGCACACAATAAAATCCCGAGTTGTCAGAACGCACATACGGATCAATTGTCGATCCTTTACGTATCGTTTCAAATAGAGACTTTATATCAGAGTCTGGCCACGAACGATTATAGAGTCTCTAAGTTTAAAAATAATCGATTGGCTCATATTTATCGATCGTTTAATACGAGGATTAATATTGTTGTCGCCATTGATTGCAAAATATTACTACCATAATAATAATTGACCTCGCGCGATTTCAATTTGCCGATAAAACTTTGCTCGGTACACTGAGAAAAAAAAATAGTTGCAATTACTATAATTTAACTATAATTTGTAATTACTTTCGATATCAACTTTAATACTTTTTGAGGGTAGAATTCTATAAATATAATTATCTCTTAGTGTGTGGTACATATGGTTGAAACATTCGTATCCTGCATATTTCTTTTAAAAAAAAAAAACTAGAAGCATTAAGTAAAGAATTATAACATTTATATAACAATTTTTTTAAATACACAACTTTACAAATATTTTCTAAAGACGCTAAAGTATATGTAAAGCCATGTATACACTTAGCGAACGAACACCGAACGAACAGCAAACGCAAAAGTTTATGTTATTATTTGTTACATAAAAGTCACAGTACGTTTAATTATTATGTGCAACGAACATCGAATTTAATCGAATGCTAGTATTCGGTACAATCAAGAAAAAGAATAAACTGTTCACAAACACAAACACAAACGTCCAAACATTACCCCCATTAACCTGGACCCCCCACCATCGAAAATCAAATTCGCGATAGGTCAAAAATTTAGTGCTCTTTTGTTGCTAATTAGTTGCTCTGGAGCGAATTTTGTTGCTCCAACCGTTTAGCAGCAATAAAAAAAAATGGGGGGGTCTAGGTTAATATAAAGCTGGACCCCCCCATAATGAAAAAATGGATATAGAGCTGCGATATCAAAAAAATAAATGCACCAGATTTTGTTG
>NW_017257841.1:165627-176782 GCF_001594055.1 Mycetomoellerius zeteki | reverse complement strand
TTTGCACTATCCTAGAGCAACAAAAAAGCAACAAAATCTGGTGCATTTATTTTTTTGATATCGCAGCTCTATATCCATTTTTTCATTATGGGGGGGGGTCCAGCTTTATATTAACCTGGACCCCCCCATTTTTTTTTATTGCTGCTAAACAAAATTCGCTCTAGAGCAACTAATTAGCAACAAAAGAGCACTAAATTTTTGACCTATCGCGAATTTGATTTTCGATGGTGGGGGGTCCAGGTTAATGGGGGTCCGAACATTCGTATTCGGTGTTCGTTCGCTAGATGTATACGCGGCTTAAGAATCTCTTAATTTTTGTATATTTGTTGAGATGATAACAATTAATTTAGGACACAAACAACTCATTATATGCAATAAAGGAACAGAAAATCATTGTGTGCATTAAAAATTATATTGCACTAAAAAAATTCTAATTAAATCAATAAAAGGATTCAATAAAAATGGCATTTTGGTGAAAGCGAACAGAACTTTTGATTATCATAACTACAAATACTGTTTTATTTTATCTTCATCAGAATACTGTTCTTGTTGTTGACGCCTTTTGTTGATTTAGTTAGAACATTTTTTTCAGTTCAACTAACATTGCAGCGGTAATAACTATAAATACAGCTTTTAATCATAATTATTTTACCATGCAATAGTCACAAATATAAAATACTTCACGGAAAAAACACAGTTAAAAACTTCACTGATTCAGTAAATTTACAGTCGTAATATACGGACAGTCAGTTTTCTATGTTAAAGTAGCAAAGTTGGCAGCTGAATAACATTAGCGATTTGTTAAACCATCAAATCTTCTTAGTTATAGATGTTGAATTCGCGCAGTAAGCTATAACTTTGCTATACTATCCAACTTATTTTTTTTTCTGTGTTTCCTCTCAGTATAATATCCTTCAGAATTGCGCTGATATATATGTGTCCTTTCTCACGCGCATACAAGGCGTGTCATGCACTGTAAATCCATGTGAATAATAATATGCCTTCATATATGTGCCTTCGTGTGTGTGTGTGTGTGTGTGTGTGTGTGTGTGTGTGTGTGTGTGTGTGTGTGTGTGTGTGTGTGTGTGTGTGTGTGTGACATAGTTTTTCATGTAAAAAATAACACTGTACTTTAAATGTGTAAATCCATTTTTTGTATGCAATATAAAGTGTTATTTTTACATGGAAAACTAAGACCCCTGTTCTGTAACTCTTAACGACAGTAAAGATGTCATTAGACTATCGTTATGTAGCTTTTTCTGCGTAACTACAATGTACAATATTGTTACTGTTATTAAGAGTTACGAAATAGAGGTCTCTCAAACATACACATCATACATATATAATAAAAGACACTTATTATGCCTATTACACTTGGATTAGCATGAGTGATGTCTTTGACGATCCACTTGAAGAGTGCGATTCAGGTTCGAAATCGCAATTTAAAATTCGTCGCTGATTCATTAGAGTAGAGGGGTTTTTCTAACAGAAGCAAAGAGCGAATCGCGAACAGTATGGTGCTAGCTTGAGAGATCACACGAAACGTGCTGCTAAATCAAACGAGAGACCTTCTATCCGGGGCGCGATCGATAAGAGCTGCTCTATGTCGCTCTAATTCCTGGATGCTCTTTCGAGGCCCCACGGCGATTTCTTGTTTTCTCGCCTTTCCTCGTAAGGAAGCGGACAACCTTTGATGCCCAGATCGGGCACTCGACCCCGCCACATTTCTTTTACGGACTAGCTTTCGTTTCTCGTAGTCCTACGTGACGCACGATGACCCCGTCGATCGTCGCGGTTTTCACCGCGAAGTGCAGTGATTGTCGCGCGGGGGACCGCCACGTGACCGTGATCGGTGCTGGTGGAGGTGTCGGAACGAGTATTCGTCAGACGTGAGATCGAAACGAGGCCAATTTCAGCTTCCCGGACTGGATAACAAGGTTAAACGTGAAAACGTCGCTACGCGGAAATTCACCGTGATTTATCGTACTGCGAATAGCGTCTTTCCACGATAAGCCGCACAAGCATTGTATGCCGCACGCGACAGAAGGAAAGCGGCCGCGACCGAGAGCGGAACTGGGCACGACACACGAGACGATTTTTAAAACCGTCACGGTTCGCTAAGAACAAAAACTCTCCCAAAAGAAGGGGAGAAAATACCGTTCTAAACGAGAGGTACGGGAGTATGGTGGAAGAAAACAAGAGATCTATTTTTTATTCCTGCACTTTAGACTGCACTAGAACTCTTTTCCTCACTTTCGCCAAACTTCAAACATATATATATATATATATATATATCTATCTCACTTTAAATTCCAACAGTGTACTAGTTTAGCTACAGAAAACAGACCTGAGGTATATCATTGCATATAAAGGCAGCAGCAGAGTGGGGGCAGAGTCAATCAAAAGTTGGTCACAAATACAACGGCAAAAAACATCAATTTCTGATTTCTGATTTCCATCAATTTTCGCTGATAAATGTCAATTCCTTTGATAAAACTAAAAAAATTTAATTTTTTTCTTATATATATATATATAGCATCGTTTGTGCGACTTTTACAATTTTTTATGCAGCACATTGGCGTCTTAAACTTTTAACCCTCGATTGACAGCAATTGACAACTAACTTAGCATCAACCGTTAGCTACCATATTGCTTTTTGGCATTTGCGACCAATTCCTGACTGATCAAAGAGCGCGGTCATTACTGGGTAATGGATACTTTTCATTTGATGACACAAGTCGACACAAACATTCTATCTTTCTTGATTCAGAGAGTAACAAAAATAGAAAAACATTTGTGCATGTCGACTTGTGTCACTAAATGGAAAGCATCCATTATATGGACGAGTGCGCATCCACGGGAGTGATACATCTTACTTTCTTCCACCATGGACGAGAGAGTCCCGTTTTCCCGGGAAAACCGGGAGTTACCAACGCGCCCCAGATTCTGACGTGCGCGTCTCGATGCTAGACGACAGACGCGCGAAAGCGGCCATCGTCGCCGTGTGGGAGACCCTCGGACTTGGAACGTTTGCGCGTTGGTAATTCGTCGCAATTGCTCGGATATTCCGTCCGTAATTTCGTCCATTTGTCGACGCTTATTAGGTGCGCGACCACTTAACCCCTCCGCCGGCAACTCCAACGTTAATTACGTTCGTTCCTGGCTGGCTCGCGCCATGGTTGACGGATGCGTCCGCTGTAATTGTGCTCCTCTCGGAAAATGTGACTGGCATCATTGCACCTTTGGATAAATTAACGGGAGAAAACAAGGACGAATTCGCTAATTGGATCGCTCGGCTATCGGAGTCCTTTAATTCTCTACTATTCTCTATCGTAAATCGATTACACGTATTCTCGTGCACTCGGACGACTTCTAATTTCTACTTCTCGTAGCTATTTCGGACTCCTTAACGATTGTATACTCATTCCCAACTCGGTATGCAGTTCTGATATCGTATTCACTCGGTATCAAGATGTAGATAACATTTAAAGGATTCCGGATCCGTAAGGTCATCCAGGTAACAAAAACTTACTTTCGAAAAAGATACATCTAGAGCGACTGGGATTTCTGACGCTCTTGATAAATAATAAAAGTTTGCTTCTCTCTATACTATGTCAGCTTAGAGAAAATTAAATGGACCAACTTGATCGTGCTCTGATAAGATTCGAAAGTGCATAAATATATCTGGTCCATTAAAAACGAATCGACGATAAGAGTAATTAACCAGACAGATAACAAGTTTCCAGTTGAGCGGACTCATTAATATCCGGTCGTCGCCAATCGAAATGATTTTTTCAATTATCTCGTATATATCGAGTGCTACGGAACTATCGTATTTTCTCAGCGTAGTCCTGGCGACCGAAGGATTAATAATTAATAATTACAATTAATGCGATAATGACGATTCAAAAATTAATATCAGTTTAAATATTCCCTCCCCCCCCCTTTATCTCAAGTCTTCATATCAGATGTAAAATGTCACAAGTAAAAGAGCGAATAAAAATGAATGGTCGAGCGAAAATCGACGTTATTAAATTTGCAAACGCGTATATAAAAAAGACCATGTATTCCGTGCTATATTGTCTGTATACTGTGCACGTGTCGGAAGACACGTGCCAGATGAACGAAACGTGATTACAAAACTAATTTGTCTGGAGTAATTCGGCGATGGAATGCAACGGAAAAAACTACTGTTTCTTTATTAACGACTAAGGTTCCTTTTAGAATGCTACGCTTTTAGAATGCTATGCTATAGTATTATGATGATAATCAACACTTCCCTTGAAAAATATTAAAAAAATTTATCTGCTCTTTAATTTGCAGTTAGAAAAACGCAATGCAAGAGCTCATACAAAGAGTACAAAGCGAAAAGAAAATAGTGATGAAAAAGGAAGAGGAATATCTTATTCAAAATTTGCAAAGCTCGCTCGAACGGATAATAATTCAGAGAAAGCTTTTATGATTTCTTGCTAAAATGTCGTGTAAGACTGCAAGTTGATGTGATTCAAAGATCTTAATCTTTCCTTAAGAAAATTTCTAATCCCTCCTGGCGCACATTTATCTGTAGAATTTGATATTTAAAGAAGATCTCACATTAATTACATGGAAAGTTAAGTCCCGGTGAAATTAGTTAGTTTTTACATAAAATGTCATGAACAAAAGATATCAGATACAAGGTTCAATAATGAATAATTTTTTAGCTGGTATATCAAAGATGCTAGCTATAATCACAAGTTTTATACTTTTCAGACACAATTCAAAAACTATTCATTATTGAATCTTGTGTTAACGATCTTTTGTTCACATATTTATAAGCTACATTATATGAGAGAAAATTAACTCATTTTACTGGAACCCAATTTTCCATATTATTAATGCGGAGTCTATTAATTACGAAGTCTACTAATTACAGAGTCTATTAATAGTAAATTGGATCCCAGCGAAATGAGTTATTTTCACATTATAATAAATAAGAAGGAAAGAAAGAGAAAAATATGAGTGTATATATACACACATAGATATGTAGATAACAATCAGTAAAAGGGCTCCACATTAATTACATGGAAAATTGGCTCTCGGTGAAATGAGTTAATTTTCACATATAATATAGCTTATAATATGATGAATAAAAGATATCATAAACACAGCTCAATAATGGATAGTTTTTTAATTATGATGCATCATTATAGATGCTCTATGAGCGTAAGTTTTATGCCTCTATGTGACACACTAGCCTTTGACAACAGCTCCAAAACTATTCATTATTGAGTCTTGTGTCAATGACATTTTTTGTTCTCTACGTTATAAGTCACATTATATATGAAACCCAACTCATTTTACCGTGATCTAATTTTCCAAATAATTAGTGCGGAGTTCTCTTGCTAGATTGTTATCCATCGTATATACTTCGTGATTATATCCTCTTTTTTTTTCTTTATTAAATTAGCAGAGTGTAATAAATCGCACCTAATAATAATAAACCAATAAAATTTGAGAAAAGAAAGAGAACGTTCATATCTTCTTCTTGGCGAGATCTTCCAAAAACGAAAAGCCTTCGCGTTCTTTGGAATTCGACCGAATATTCGAGGTATTGTTAGCACGTAACTTCTGAAAGGTCAGAAGAGACGAGCGGACACGCTCCGCGGAAACGTTGGTAGAATCGATAGTAAAAGGCAACGCGGGTCTCCGTAGCGCGGCCTTCTTGATCTATCGTAATTGCGCTAAAAGTCACCCGCATGTTCCATCCATGCGTTATTATAGTCCTGCGAATGACAAGTGAATTAACCTAGCACTGCGACTCGTACTCTCATAATGTTTGCGCTACTTCGGATGAAGTTTCGCCCATCCCCTCTAATTTCGAACAAACACCTAATTGATTTGGAGCCTATAATTGACTTTAAATAAACGAGAACCGATCGAGCCATACATTATTGATATAATAACCTGGTACATCCCGCAACGAGCTGAGTCTTGATTAAATTTCTGCGCGTGAATCATAAGCGTGCAAGCGCGGTTTATCGATAGCGAACGGTAATAGAATGTACTTTACACGTAAGAAAATGGCGACGACTAAAGATCGAGAAATACGATCGGACACTGTCGGGCGGCGGTGCGGATCTGATAAGGCTAATCGCGGCGAACCGAAAAGCCTCGAATAAATCGGTCTCAGGTGCCAGGCTTGCGTAAGACTATAGCGCGATAGATAAAGACATGCATTATTCCGTCGAGCGAGTCTCTAGCCTGCGAAAGCCAGGGCGTACCTTTCAGACGTTTCCTCGGACGTTTCAAGATCTCAAGGCCCGATAGGCCGTGCCAGGAGTATTCGCCATTTTTCACGGGATTAAGAGACCATTCCGATTCGTCCCTCGTAACCAAAAGCTGAGGCGCGTGTATAACGTACAGCGCCAAAAAACTGTCGGCCGCGCAGAACCTGCCCAGCTTTCTCCACTTAATCGATCATGCGTCGTAACACGCGGCACGGCTATAGCCCGATATAGTTGTCCCGATTCTATCCAGTTCCAGTTCGCGCATAATTTATTAAGGGCTGCTTGGGAACGTGAAACATATCCAAGGAAGTGACCGGCGTGCCGGCCGGTCGGCCGGCGAATAGGATCGTTATCGCGGTCGATTTCCATGCCGTCGCTCGCACGTCGCGCCTCGCGTCGCGTCGGGCGAAATAGAGCAAACCGGAGCACGCGCTCCTACAACAGAGCTCAAACCGTGCGTGGCTTTCTAATCCGTTGGTTAATATGCGCGCGATTTAGTTGACAGAATACCCGCCGTATTCCGGTGTATTCGAAATTTTCGTATTTTTTCTCGAAATTTATCACCGTGACTTACAATGTCACGCTACAGAGTTTCACTGAAAAAAATGCCTGTCTTAACCCGTGCGCGTATTCGTTCCCATAAATTTATTCTACGCGTTTTCATTTGTTCGCTGCGGTGTACTTTTTTTCGTTCCAATTGCTAACTCGCGTCCCGCTCAGTGCAGCTGGTGCATTTCCGTTCCGGAAGTAAATTCAAAAGGCCGTTATTGCGCTTCCGCATGTCCATATATTGCGACATCTCGGTACATAATGCCACGTTTGTCGTGTGTAGCATTACGGTATAAATTCGTTTGCAGGAAATGATGTACAACCACAACTACAACCTCAAGAAGATAAGATTGTTTTTAAATTTAATTAAAGCCTCTTGAATCTTGTTAATTAAAACCTGAATGAAACGAAAAAACGTACATTACCATCCGTGCTCTTTGCATTTGCAGTTCCACATACAATTATATTTCAAAAACGTTTTTGCGAACGAGTCGTAAATTGGTGCAGATCGTCAATTATCTCCGTTTATAGTCTTTCTGGGGAAAAAAGAACGGTTTGTATAACATGAATCATAATGATGGAGACTGTGACAAATGCAGTTGCAAGATGAACGAATGAGTTTTAATTAATACGCTTAATGTTAACGAATGCTTTTGCCTATCTTTAGCTGATCGATTAAGGTCCAGTTCCAATTCTAGAATTGAAAAGAGACAATAAATAAGTTGAACGGTTAAGAGTTAACCGCGAGTTGTGGAATTGGGCCTAAAGACTTATCCGATTAAGAGAAATCATTATGAAAACACGGGAAAGAATTAAGAGGAGAGAAAAGAAGTAGGCCTAGGGCATTGCGCTGAAAACCGTCGGGAAATCTGACGAAGCCGCGAAGGTAGGAATTAATGAAGATTATAGGCCTATTCTTTTTAGATGAACTTTTTGTACAGTTAATATTAATGAATGCTTTTGCCCCTACCTTTAGATCCAGACTCATCTCGATTAAGAAAAATCATTATGAAAACGCGGGGGAGGAGAGGAGAAAGGAAGTAGGCGTAGGGCATTGCGCTAAAAACTGTCGGGAAATCTGACGAAGGTGGGAATTAATGAAATTCCGAAGAAGTAATAATGCCTCGTATGCGCGTTCTTCGAGAGCCGGACAAAAATGGGTCAAGCGCGAGAAAATCCGAGCAGGATGCGCGTTCACCGCGACCGTATCCGGAACGACGTTATGACAATTTTCAGCGGCGCTTTATAGCCGACCACGTCACATCGACGTCCGCCGTTTTATTTTGCCGAAATTATGACTTCCCGAGAAGGTGGGCGACGAGCTGCAATAGAGCGAGTTTTACGAGGTGTAACTCAATACAACTGCAGAGAGACTTTCACCCAATGAATTCTGAATAAAACACACGCCGCTTCAAATTTCATTGTCTATTTCAATAAATGGATTTTTGCGAGAAAAATAGCAAAGTTTCTCTCTTTCTCTTGACTCGACAAGATTAACGTGAACGATATATGCGGATGATGCATCAATCGTAGATTCCTGTAATTTTGGTGTTATACACACATCGTCCTCCTTCTCGGCGTGATCATGTATAACGTTGCTATTCTCGGAGAAAACCGAATCGGCGAAAACTCTTCTCATACGCCGTTTCTATGACGACAAAATGGAAAGATATGTTCGATCGACCAATGTGACGAAGGAAGAATCCTTAATCTTTTTATCGCAAAACGTGGTGGACCTCTCTGAAAAATTCTTCCGGGTTACCACGTCTATGATAAGTGACTCGGTAAACAAAAATCATTCGTCCAGAATCAGAGTATTGTCGTTTCTTATAAATCTAATGGCATTTTCTTATGTCTCCCGCAATATTTCAAATTGGAAGCTATAGAACGATAAATAGTTGCATTAAATTATAAACTTTCTATAATTAGTTTGAATTTCATATATGTTGCTTTTATATAGGTATATTATCGGTCGAATTTTGCACAGGAGGGAAGCCAGCTGGTGGAAAATTAATTCCTTCCATCATATTACCGAGAAATCACAGTCGATCGCTCCGAAGTGTGCAAGAATTCGTTAATTAAGATTTAAATCATGTCTTAAAGTAGCTCGAGTATCTCTCGTCAAATCAAATATTTGAGTATCAATAGTCACGAATGGACTGTTATGTTATCGAAAAAATGGCGCATACTCGAGATTTCATTTTACAGAATATCCCTATTTTTAAATCGATTTCATTTTAAAGAAATTTCGATCGGACCCTTTAATACAGAGCGTTCGATAACAAGATTCCGTAAAGCTACATCATTTGCAATATTAAACCGAAAAGATCTGACGTTGTTTGCATGATAATACATGATCACGTTGCAAATTATTTCGTGACCTGTGTACTAATTTCCGTTAGTGCTACTCGAGTTGTACACATATATGTAATTTGAAAACAAAATTCCACAATTACCAATTTTAATAGACTTTAAATGTACAAGACATCACGGTACTTAAAAAAAAAATGTCGTGTCGCATTAATTTGTCGCAATTTCAGCGCAATTTCTCGTTAATTTTAGCAAAATTTTATGATAAAATTATTTTTAAACAGAGTTCTTTCAATTTTGGTTTTTTTATAGCATAACAAATTCTTTTTCATTTTTTATAAAGAATTGTAGAAATATGAAAAAGAAGTGCTAATGGAACTGTCATTATTTTTTTTTATATTAATAAAATGTGGTGCTAACTTTACAAATCCACATAAATTTGGATTGTGAAGTTAGCACATTGTTCTATTAATATAAAAAATAATAACAGTTCCAGTAGCACTTTTCCTAGTCCTATACTTTCTTATCAAAATGAAAAAAGGTCTGCATTTTTTATACTAAAAAATCAAAACTGAAAATATGGCGTGCTAACTTAGCGAATCTAGCACGACACTTTCTTTCTACACTGTTAAATCTATAGTGTCAAATTTAACTTAACGTGAGTCGCCACTGCTCCTACTCAATCATAACGTTATTTTATATTTGACACTATACAGTGTCAATTTGATACTATATAATGTCAAATTGACACGATATAGAGTCAAATTTAACTATCGTTTTGGTAATAAATAATGATATATTTAGTAGGAGCAATGGCGACTCACGTTAGGTTAAATTTGACACTATAGATTTAACAGTGTAAAGTACAAAAAAAAGAAAAATATTTTCACTTTTGGCTACAGTTAGTATTACACTTTTGTTCCCATATACCTTTTGTTTCACCCAGAATTCCCCTTCGTTCGTTCTGTTTAACGAACCTAGAAAGTAACCCAGTAAAGAGTATCACTGTTACAAACACACTTTTTTAAATGTTGAAACTTATAATACTCGATGAGATGGTGTATTGCATTTTATATATAATACTTGTAAATACAGTTAGAATTGTTATCTGCGGTTCACGTTATTCGACATCAAAACGTACACTAGTTCACCCTTCTGCTTTCTCTAAGAAATGCATATACATAGACAGTAATGCGTAAAGTTATCTCGGTATTTATGTATTACATGCGCCGTTAGAGCTTGGAAAATTGTCGAAAGTTCCATGAAAATTCCGGTCCATTAGTAGCGAAAGATATTCTCTCGCTACAGATATTTAGGAAACGAATATGCAAACGGTTATAAAATTGATCAAGTAATAATACAAGAAAATCGTTAAACTTGAGTATATCGAGATTTTGACGAGTGTTTCAGAAAGAATAATGTGGCGAATAAGCGTAACCATCACCGCTGGCGTGCTTACAAAGAAAGCGCAAACGCCGCGCAACGTATAATTATATGCATATTTGTTCGTTCGCAATTTTGACGGCACGCAAAGGTTTCCGCTCCAACTGGTCACGCGATTGAAAACTAACCCGCGGAATATCCTAACATCAAAGAACATCCGTGCGTTCTCTAAATTGCCGCAACATCGCGTTCGGTAGTTCGAACAAAAATTTAGCCACCTAAAATTCCCTGAGCCTCGAATCCTGTGCAGCTTTCTGACGAGTGATGGAATGGAGAAGACCGAGAGAAGACCTTGTCGAAAATGTACAGAAGACGAGGCAGTTGTTGGGGCTGCGAGCAATAATTTCAAACTCGCAATAGAAAATGGGAACGGTTGACACAACTGCGTGCGTCGACTTCTCGAAGGGTGTGAGCAAAAACAAAGAGGAGAAGGATGAGTCGGAGGAACGCACGACAGACTGCTTCATCATCGTGCTGGGAAATCAAAACACGAAGGACAAGACGGTGGAAAAACAGGGAGCTCCGTGGCTCGCGTGCATAACGCGCGACATGAATTAAACATACGCTGTTCACGATCCGGGCGACGG
>NW_017257841.1:136925-165559 GCF_001594055.1 Mycetomoellerius zeteki | reverse complement strand
TGCCGAGAAGCGTCGCGTTGGCAAGGAGATGAAGGGAGGAATGAAAAGACGACTCGCGCTGAAATTGAAGTCGAACGAGGGAAAAGACGGAAGCGAGAAAGGCAGAAGAGGTGCGCGGGGTGTACGCGTTGAAGACTTTCAAGCGTTGTTGAGTTGTAGGGTTCCTAAGACACATCAACGATATACCCGCTGGAAAATAGATACTTCAATTAAACCAAATATGTTATACGCTAGATGCGCAAACTGTAGACTTATATCGTCATCTCCGATTGAAACCATCGATGTTCTTGGTTCGATTTCCATTATATGCACTTTGAGTAAAGTTCGCAACTCGTGAAGCAGTCCTATCGACCTCAATATTAGTTATTCGTAGCGCCCATCCCTAACCGGGGCCTGCCCAATGACTGGAAGGACAATAGCTGGAGTTTACGAGGGCCGGTCTGAAACTTGGCTCCAACATCGAACAGTACATGGAACTCAAAACTCACCCCTGTGAGCGAGCGCATCCGCGACGACCTCGGTCTTCACCCGGTATCCAGCCACCACTCTCGCGCGCTCGTTCACCTTCGGCTATCTCCGCTGACGATCGGTCGCGCGCAACCCTCTCCGACAAGGTGGATAGGATGACCGGGGAAAGCGACCAGCGGAGAGGGTGCGGTCGAGAATGCGGGAAACAACGAGGCGAGCGGTTACGCGAGCGGATGGTTCGCAATTTTAGTAGCGATAAGAGGCAACAGAATTTCCGCAGAAAGATGAAGAAAAAGGAAGGGAAGCCACGCATTTTTGGTTACTCTTCCTCATCCCTTTCTCGCCCTCTCTGGTTTGTTGGTATATACATAATATACGAAATTACGAATATGCGTTTGTACACAGAGGACTTCCTCAGCCGTGACTCCCCCAACGCACCTCAAGCGAGAGGGAGCGCGCGAGTAGGAGACAACCACAGTCAGACACGCGTACATCCTTTCACACATGCGTATACATAGATACCGTACAAACACCCACGTATATACGTACAGCATCGGCGGAGGGGTCTGGTGCACCACCAACGGGTTCCCCGACCGTTCCCCTCCATACGGATTAGGTCCTTCTCGCTTCGACCCTTTAGCTGTCCTCTCGCGCTTCTCTTTTTCGCGCGCATGTTTTCCGCGCGCTGGCCCCTCTGACCCACTCGTTGCCGCTCTACTCTCTCGCGCAAACGCTGTGCTCGCATTCTCCCTACCATCTAACGTTCTATCCTCGTTTAGCTCGTTTATGTTTCTATCTCTTCCTCCTGCATCTCCTACCCCCGCAGAAATATGCTCGACGTAGCAGCAACGGCGGCGGTGGAGGTGGTGATCGTGGTGATGGTGGTGGTGACGACGACGACGACAACGGCGGCGGCGGCGACGGCGGCGGCGACGGCGGCGGCAGCAGCAGCGATAGCGGCGGTGTTGCTGCTGGTGGTATGTGCGCGCGCGGTGCTGCCTTAACGGCATATCGGTGCGGACGGTGGCTTTAGACTCGAAGCTGTGGAAGAAGGGCCGCGAGTTCGGCCGTGCTCCGATGGCCTGATACGTACTGCGAGACGCATTCATGAAGCTCCACTGCCCTGACTCGTCGAGTGAGTAGTAGAGTTTGTGACATTTCATTGCTCGATGCCGAGGTGATGGTCGAAGCAGCGTCGAACCAACGGGATGACGCGACGGTAGGATAGGGGAGGGAAATACTCGCCGTGTCGTACCCCGTCGTGCACTCTCCTTTCTCCCTGGCAGTCGCTCTCCCTTCCTCTCGTAATGCGATCATCCGCGAGAGTGGCCTCTTCGCGGAAACGCCGTAGTGAATTGTCTGCTCGACGACGACGGTGACCACGATGACGACGATGACCAAGACGAGGACGAGGACGATGACAATGGCAAGCGAGTCCATGTCCTCGAAAACGGACGACCGTCAGTGGCGCGACATTACCAGGAACGTCGTGCTGCGATCGTCTCTCCTTCGTGGCGGCTGTTAAATCGGCGTGGGTCGATCGAGAGCCGGGGAGAGTAGGGAGAGGAGGAGGCGATTTTTAGCCGAACGGCGGGCAAGAGAGAGAGAGAGAGAGGAGAGAGAGAGAGAGAGAACGCGCGTTTTCTCCTCGAGGCCGATTAACAGTTGGCCCAAGGGACGCGAAACGATCGAGTCGGTTTCTTCGGTGCAGTTGCGAGCCTCGGCCTCGGCCGAGGCGCAATAAATATCGACCACGGGAGTGGAGGCTTAGCGATGCGAAAAGTGGACCATTCGATCGGGTCACGTCATATCTCCTAACACCCGGCGTCGTCGTCGAAAAGGCGCGAGATGCATTACGATCGTGACATGTGCATGTTCTCGGGGGGATGACTCGTGCGCTTCCAATTATCAGCGCGCGAAGCCCCCCGGGAGTCAGGTTTGCGCCCAGACCATCGTAGTAGCGATTTTCTTCGCGATTTAGACGGAACGTTAATTGGTGCGGTGAGGCTGACGTCGGTTCTCGGATTCTGTCGAAAAATGCTGGGGCGAGGGTTGAAGAAACGCTGGTATAAGGGTGCGACTATAGCAGCGGCAACGCTATAAAATATAGCATTTCGGAATGTCGGTATATAGGGGAAATGTATAATATCAATTCTCTATAGTTCCTGTCATATTGAACTATGACCAACGGTTTATCTATAGTAGTACTAGAAATATCAGTAGTAACATGGATCTCACGGCATTTCGATATGCATATTAATGAACGTTTCGGAATTGCTGATACATGGTAGTACGATGATGCATTTATGGCAGTGCCAACGCAGTGATAGTGTAAGGTGATAGTGCTCATGCGACGCATTGCACTTTTCGGATGTCCTACCGCACTGCTAACGCAGTATTAATATATTAAGGTACGTGTCTATATCAGTACCTTTCACCATAATTATTTCCAGCTAAAAATATACACCTATCTCAAAAAGCATCAACGATAATTATCTATTACAATTAGCAAACCGTAAACATTCGACTTTTTTTTTAGAGACATGGTAAAATGTTCCTAAGTACGTGGAAAATTTCGACAATATGGAAATTGTGTGTGAGCGATTTATCGCGTTTCATCAGCTTTTCATTGTCCGTTATGCCTTATTTGCATGCTAAATATATACATAGCTCGTTCGTATCGTTTCGTATTCCTAGAAATCTAATAACCTGACAAACTGTGTCAAGGCAAATTTGGCTGACTGACATTGTGACATAATAAATGATGACAATTAAACCGGTAAATATCCCGAAAATGTCGATCGATATTTTTTCACAAGCGCGCCTTAATTTATTAGTATCGGCACGATACATCGATAGAGCGATGATAATTGGGATTTGCGTTATCGTGCAATATCGATGAGCTCGTTTTGAAATCCACCTGTCTGCTGCGTGACTTTTCAAGGGCTGATGATTCAAGCTCAATTAAGTGCGCGATCCGTTATTAGGGGATAACTACTAACCGAATTTCGTATTTGCTTGCGTTTCTGCGTTTAAAGGTTATGGCACCCAAAATAATTAAAGCACTAAGACGTAAGCAGTAAGCAAATCAACATTTTGGATTTTGCCCGAAAAGAACGATTGTAAAACATCTAAAAATTTAGCTAAATATAGATCTGAAAATAATTTTGTTGAACCATCAAAATACATATATACGTATGATGCCTAAACTAGTTGCTAGAATGTCAAAACTTTTCAACATTGCTCATCATGCTTGTTATTTTGATCCAACAAAATTATTTTTAAATCCATATATAGCTAAATTTTCCAAATATTCTAACAAAATCGTTTCTTTTTTCATGTACTGTTTACATTGCCTTACGTTCTCTACTGTGATTGACCAATTCGCTTACTGTTTACGTTTTACTGCTTTATGTTTTTCTGTGTGCTATGGGCTTAAAGACTTATTCATCTTGTAGCTTATCTCAGAATTAAATTTGTGGTAATTGAAGAGAATCACAGAAGTTGTAAATGTAACGTTACGACTGTTTACAATTTGAACTCACATATGCGGTGTGAATAATTTTCATGCAATCTGTGAAATGAGAATTAGTGACGAGAAAGCTGTAACACAGAGGATTAAAATGATTAGGTTTTCACGGTTAGCAAGGTTAGGTATCTCCTTGCTTACTAGATATTACGAGCAACTCTCAAGGGTATTTCGTATTTCACGCAAAGATCCACAAATCCACCGTATCACGACTTTATTCGCAGAACCGAAGAAATGACATTTTCTATCCTTCTCTAATCGCTATTAGTCTGGAGTTAATGGTGCATCTAATGGACTCACTTATAAGTCTCTTTATCAAACAATTAAATTTTCTTTATGTTACATCTGCAAATTTGGATTATTTTTATAAAAATATACTTGCAATTAGTCGTTTATTCTTTTTTAAGTTATGTCGTTTCGGTTTCTTGAAATTGATTAGTGTGCTTTTTAAT
Source organism: Mycetomoellerius zeteki (assembly GCF_001594055.1). Lineage (NCBI taxonomy): Eukaryota > Metazoa > Arthropoda > Insecta > Hymenoptera > Formicidae > Mycetomoellerius > Mycetomoellerius zeteki. Next base: position 161,110 of record NW_017257841.1, on the reverse strand, counting down.
TAACACGAATTATGTGGATCTTACAGATATAGCGTCAGTAACTGTGTTACAGAGTTTGGCATCAGCTCCGGAGGGTTAAGAATGAAAATGTATAATAATAAGATATTCTAGACCGCTATACTAATAAATCAAATACACTGTTAAATCTATAGTGTCAAATTTAACCTAGTGTGAATCGCCACTGCTCCTACTAAATATATCGTTATTTTATACTATAAAACGATAATTAAATTTGACACTATAGCGTGTCAATTTGACACTATATAATGTCAAATTGACATTGTATAGTGTCAAATATAATCATTGTTTTAGATAATTACATTTTTAAAATAATGATGTAATTGAGAGTAGGAGCAGTGGCGACTCACCTTAAATTGACACTATGGGAAAGAGGGCGCTAATATATCAAAGATAATATTTTTAAATGTAAATTTTAAACATCTTTCAGTTATAAACTATGCGCCGTTTACTGTCGATTTAAAACGCAATCATAAATTGTATCTAAATAATATCACAATTTTAAATTCAGCGTCGATTTGATAATGATGCTACTAACATCTTAAAAACTTGTAAAAAACTTATTACGTAAAAAAATATTACTTCAGGATTAGAATCTCTCGACTATCCGGAAGAAGCGTCTTTTCCTATTTAACCACTGAAGCATGTAGTGATATTTATAATTATTATTATTATTATTATTATCGTATGTCCTTAATAAATCAACGGTCAATATTATTAGGCACTAATTTAATTGACCTTCACTAAACCAAAACTGTACGTAAATACAATAAAATATTCATTGAATTATGAAAAAATAGTGAAAATTGATCCAATAAATTCTTGTAATGATTTAGATTATAAAACTATTACTAGAATGAATATATAGTTACATAAATGCATCCAATTATTGTATCAATGAGTTAACTACATTAAGTCGGACATTAAGTCGGACATTGACGATCATTCGTTGGACCAAAAATGAATAAAATTTTTTTACTCATTCGAAAATGTACAATTCATAAATTTAATTGTAAGATAAACTACAAGATGTAGGCCATATACAAGAATAAGGCCTGATTTTTCATTAGCTGGTTAACTTATGATTAAACTTAACCTGATGTTTTATCCAACAGACTTCATCTATGACGATGTCATGAATGAAGCTCATTGAGTAAAACATCAGATTAAGATTAACCACAAGTTAATATATAGATAATGAAAAACCGGGTCTAAGTATCTTAAATAGGGCTCTAATTTTATTCCGTTTTTCGAAGAACGTGTAAACGTAAAACGTTTATCCCTTTATATTCGTTTTCAAAAAAGCGTTTATTTGAAGGTAACCATTTACACGTTTAATTAGCATATCCGTTTATAAAAGAAACATTTTTCCGAATATACATTTAAACGAAAATATATTTACATGTATATTTAACATATCCATCTATGAAAAACATCTTTTCGAATATTTTAACGTTTTTTAATAAAATTAAAAATCGAATTTTTTGCATTTTAGCTCAATTCGTCACACTCCTTAATAAAGGGATAAACGTTTATATAAAAAAAGTTATATAAAAAAAGAAAATATTCGAAAAAACGATTCTAATAAATGGATATGCTAATTATACGTGTAAACGTGTTTTCGTTTAAACATATAATAGTTAATTACACGTATATTCGGAAAAACGTTTCTAATAAACGGATATACTAATTATACGTGTAAAGGTATTTTCGTTTAAACGTATAATAGCGAGCCCTAATCTTAAACATCGTAATCTTTAAACGTCGAAATTAGAAACTCAATTAGAAACAAAGTCGATAGCCATCCCTTAATAACGGACCGCGCAATTAATCAGCCATGAATCATCAGCCCTTGAAAAGTCACGTGTAATCGAAACAGAATACGACGATACGATTTAAAATACATATTGCACGATCATGAAACTGCAATTTCACAATTCTATGATCGACTCAAGCAGCTCGATTGCTGCCTTTACCGGCATGGAGCTGCGCGGTATGAAAATTCAATTAAAATTTCAATCTATCGCAGCGCGCTATTGTTCCGCAAGGTGCGAGATTGAACGCTTTCGGCTGATTGTAAGTCCTGATTTCGCCATTTTATTTACCGACGTGGCATCGCACGGCGACCCTGGAGACGTGGACTAAAATTGCGTCGTCTCCACGGAACCGTTCGTTCAATCAATTTAGGGGTTATTTAGAGGTAACACTCGCCCCCGGGTTCGTTACTTGGGCAAACTGACCGATTATATCGTGTCTGCCGGAAACAAAGGACACAGACAGTATTTATTTTTATCCGTTTTGTTCGTCATGCCGCTCTGTCACTTGCAACATACACAGGATGTGCGTTGCTTCGGAATTATATACACGATAAACTAAATGGTTTTATGATAAGAAAACAACGATTCGACAATTCGCCAACGCGACTTCTCTCGAAGTCGCACTATATTATGAAATAGCAATCGGAGTCTCTAAAGGCTCGTCTACATAGAAGTCGTAGACAGTCGTAGAGTTTCAAAAGCGTAAGAAATTGACCAATTCTAGTCGAGTATTCTCCTTATATTTGATTGTGATTGGTTGGTTTCCTACGACTTAAGACTTCATGACCGTCTACGACTTCTATGTAGACGACCCTTAAGAATTCAAGGAAAATTTAAGTAGCTCAGAATTCGAGAAATCCAGAAGAGCCAACGATTTTACTCCTTTTCTCACAATTGAAAAGGGTTAATGCCGTGCACGCTTTCTTCGTGTTTGCTGAATGTCTCGTGTCTGAATAGGAAACAAGGAAATTCGTTATCGGCCGCACAAAGCTTCTCGGGGAAACGAGTCCCGTCGAGAGAGAATTCTGCAAGAGTTAATCCCGTAGAAAGGCGAGCTTAGTGTCGCTTCTCTCGGAATTTTATGACGGCCTTCTTCCAAGACGGTGATTTCTCCTGCTGATATTACTCATTCGAGCTTTTCTTAGAATTGGCCCGAAGTACTATTTTTCCTGATTTTCCTTCACGCACTTTCCACGACGTGTTGCGAATGTTATGTGATAATCCGTATAAAACTTGAGAGCGACATTTATCACACCTCGCAGCTGTGGCGATTGCGGAAATACGGAACAACGGATATGCAAAATATATCACGATTAAAAATATAGAATGACATGGATATTTCCTCTTTTCATTTACTACCAGAATCTGTCACACATTGTTCTCTTGTTTATTTAAAGCCGACTCTACGCATGATATATGTATGACAACATTGGCCAATGTGATATCGTATGTATTTATATGGTCAATTTACATCACGTACACTGCTAGCATTCGGTATTCGTCAAAATTTATGATGGTGATTTTTGTGAAAAAAATATTTTAAAAAATGCTGAAAGATGTACGTTACTCGATTTAGGTAATTGGACACATTTGGCAAAGCAAATTGCGCTTCATAGAGCGCTATTTAATTATTTAAAGTGATTTTGCCAAGAAACATCGGCATTCGATAATATACTTGCATTTCAAAAAGTATGTAGCAAATGTTGAATATGCAGTCTTTGAAAAAAATATGCATGCACTCATATAATTACACATTCTCACATTAACCTGCAAAACAGCTAATTATGTTTTTTGTGGAATAAAACAATTAATTTATAAATTATTGGTATCAAAACGATGATTTCATGAGATACATAAACCCTCACATGCGTTGTTCGGTAGAGTTATTTCTCTGATACTAGAGCAACACTAATAAACGGCTTATTGGATTTCATATTTGGTATCAGTTATCAGTGACTCAAATAACGAAGTTACGCTATCAATTTGAAGGGAAGCGCAACGCAAAGATTAAAATAAACGCAATATATAAATACAGATAAAATAAACCCCAAATCAAAGTAATGACGGAATAAAATTTCAGATTCAGACACGAGCAGCCGTTTAGACCTTAATGACGCATGTTACACGGATTATTTACGGACAAAATGAGAAAATGAGACTATTGTAATCCCAGCCGAGGGTTAACGATTACGCGACGAGGGACACCGCCACCCCCCACGCGTACTTAATTGATTTCCTGTAGTCACTGAAAACTCGCCTGTAATTGAGCAGGGCATTAATAACTCCGCGCACTGAATAATTCGTAGAAACGTACGTTCCTAAAGTCTCAGGACATGCCGGAGGACTTATCGATTTCAGATTAGCACGTAAATTGGCAGGCGAAGAGAGGGTGCAGGCTCGACGAGGATGCAGGGGAGGAATATGCTTTCGCCCACGCATCTGCTTGTCCCCAGGTCATTTGGGGATTCATTTTGATATTCTGGCTATTTCCCTCCTTTCTATATCGAGCATTTGCCAATCGGAATTCAGTCTTCTCGTTTTGTTCTATTCTTCTATCTCTTACTCTATCTCGAATTACTTAACTTTTCTAAAAGCGTTTTCAAATTTCTCGCTCGCGACTTTCTCGAGTATTGTCGATACTGCCTTTAAGAACGTATCCAATTTTAAGCTTGGAAGTAAGGCGAAGCGAAAGTTTTGTAACAGATGTCGCGTAAAATGACCAACTTAACAACTTGTTTCGACGAAAATGGAAAAATTCGACAGTCAGCATGTTGAAAGAAGTACAATGGAACAACTCGGAGCGACTTTAAAACGCGAGTCTAAATCATTTCAACAGTTGAAATATCAGCATGGTGTTGCATGACTCAATGACTTGTGTGTATCCTATTTCCTTTTCCCCCTATATTTCTCCCACATTTCGCCTTTCTTCTCTTTAGCTAGACGAGAACACTACTCCCATTATCGCCAGTCGAATAGGTTCGGGTTCATCAACCCGAGATACATCGATGTATCGACGGCGGCTTTATCTGACTGCCCGACTACACCTGATCACACATGCACAAAGCCATCTCCATTTTCAGGACGGTACTCGGTTTTTCATAGCGTCATAGCCTTGATGGCGATTTGCGTTGACCTTGCATTGTTCGGGAGATCAGTCGGATGGTAACGTGATATCATAAGTAACACGATACCATCAGTAACGCGATCACAGCGTTACGGCGTCATTTTTAACAGCGAAACTTTGAGTTTCCGCGAGTCATTCGTGTTTCGCCGCAAGGTCCATGAAAACTTTCGGGCGACCTGTATTGTCGTACTTTTAACGCTGAACGTGATAGCCCGACTCTTTTTTTCCTTAAGTTTTCGTGGAAGACCTTCTTTTTCTTGTCTTGACGCGCAAATCGCCCGACTGGAAGTTCCGTTTCTGTTGAAAAAAGTCGACCACATAAAGCCCAGATTATATCTTGTCTTATGAATTTCCCTAGTTGAGCCGGGGAACGTTTTCCGGGTTTATGAGAAACACTGCGGAGATTTTTATTCGACTATGAGAAAACGGCGGATATATATATATATATATAATAAAGTAAATCTTCATCCGCAATCTGAAACAACGCACACAGAAGAGAAGCGTTTATAGCGTCGAACTGGCGCATTTTGCCGTTTGCCGTTTATTATTGTCGCAGTTCGTTGCATGAGCACGTGGAACTGCGGAAACTGAAAGGCGGAAGTAGAATCCCGGTAAAATGCCCGGTTTTCTTTTATTCGAGCTAAATGATCTGTCCGAAGATGCTTTTATCTATCTAACGAACTTTATATACGATATATGGTACTATGTATCTCATATAGATTGTGTATCTCATGTAGATTGACGCAGACGTGAGAAATAAATCGATGCTCGTAAAGTTCAAACGCAATATTCGACAAAAGCTTTATTATTTATTATTTATTATTATATCAATAATTGGTCTGTCGATTAAATTTCTGCTAGCTTCTCCGGCATAAGGATAAAAAAAATAACAATTTGGAATTATAATTTATGAGTTTTCGAATCTAGCTAATTGATCTTTCATTGGCAATGTTTTCATCCTCTGAAATTTTCATCCTTCGTCTTTCTGCAATCTGGGTCTTTGAATTTCAGTACAGATTTTTATCTATTTTTCGGGCTGTATAAAAATCTGAAAAAATCTTACTTATGAAAGCTTCAATAATGAAGTTTTACTATCATAGAAGTTGGATTTTACGATTTTTTACAGATTTAAATTTATCTATCAGAATTCAAAAAATCAATTGGGCTTTAAAATCCAATATTGCTGATAAAGAGTTAAATATTTCGAATTGCAGAATTGAATATTTTCACTCAGACGCACTTAAAAATAGATTTCTGTTTGTAATGACTTCAAAACTTTTATCTTATTGTTAATTCAATCGTTATAAATAACTTTATAAATATAACTTATAATTCTAAGTCGTTCACTTTCCCACAAATGTTAGAGAGTTAATTGTACGGAGATGTTGGATCAATCAATGCCAATGACATTCGGCGAATATATAGTCATCAATAGCGATTGTAAAAATAGCTTACGTAAATGTCCCTTAATATACGTACAAATGTTTCTGTTTCTACGAGTTAAATGTCTGATATTTCTGTCCACTTTTCTTAATCCGATGTGCTTTGATAAATAATGAGAGCGGCACGTTCTTGTCGGAGGAAGTGTATCAAAAGACAAAGCATTAAAAATTGAACGAACTATAGAGATGTACGAGAAAAGTAGCTATTTTAGAATGTCGAGTAGATATTCCTAAAATTTCGAGGTTCAAATTTCGTAGGTACAAGTACCGAAGAAATTGAAATTCGATAATATAAAAAAATTCAATCTGAGAATACGTTACACTTTCTTGCAGAATCTTATTTCTCAATAACTTGCAGTTAAAAACTGTTATTTAATTGGAATATATACTCGTACGATTTTATTTGTAGAATTTTTTTGCAGTTTAATTTTATACGCACGCGTAAACGAGGGAGTCTTGTATACGCGTAAACGAGAAACGTGAATAATTAAATGGAAAGATAGAGACATAAGCGTTTTAAATTATGTACAGCTTTTCTTCAAAGCGCAAGTAGAAGACGTGGAAATTTCGCTTAAAAATCAGGACTTTTAAAGCAGAATTTTTCACTTTAACGTCGTTGTATAACATATTTTTGGACGCGTTATTGGAATAAAAATGTTTTTTTACCAATTTAGTTTGTAATTCACTTGTGTGTCTATATACTCTGTTATGTCTGTATCTGAAACGAAATGATGAAGAAGGTAAAAGGACAATTTGCGGGATGTTTCAGTGGGCGTGCGGGGGTGACTGGAGTGATGGGATGGGGCCAGAGCCCCATGGAGTTCGGGTAGACCCGTCTCCGGCCCAGCTCCCCAGCCCCCTCCGCCATCGATATCGACACCGCTCCTGCCAGCGACGCAGAGGGCCGCCTCGATCGCGATGGAGGCCTCTAGCAATCAACAACAAAAAGAGAAGGAGCCACGCGTTCACAGGCCTTACGCCTTCGACAAGGTACATTCTTTTCTCGCCCGAATAAATCATTTCCCAATCGCGGCGTTACAAACGTAATAGCTGCATTCAGCAGAAAAAGCAGCTTTAAATTTCTTGTAAATGTTGTAAAATTCTTTAATGATTGATTTATAGAGGAGAGTGGTCTCTAAATCGGACCGTGTTCCAAATAGGATCTTTTTAATTTAAATGAATACGGTTAAGCAGATTTGCGTACTATTTATAATGTAAAGTCCTTATAAGACATCGAACATGTGATAGCAGTTTGACAGTTCTCTATCATAACATTCATAAAATAGAGGCAAATATGTATTTTCAGTCATCGCGTGCGAAAATTTAAAAAAAAAAAAATCCTTGTAAATCATTATTTAAAAGGTGTTAAAAATTTGAAAAGTAATTGATTTAAGATAATTAAAGAGTGTAGAATTAAAAAATATAAAGCATTTTGTGATCACTTTTGCGATTAATTGTAAAATTTGTTCCAAAGTTCGAAAAGACCCGTGTCCAAACCGGACAGTACAGTGAATAATTTATAGGCCTGGTTGTAGTACTGGTGATCGGCTGACCAGATCTGGTCCAAGCAATTAAATCAGTAAAATATCACGAATCATCAGACTCAGATTAGTTGAGTTTTATTGATTTCAATTCTAATAATATAAACAGTCAGTAATTTCTTTTTTCTTTCGAAAAACTTTTTATCTTTGACTGTCAAATTGCTCGTTTTTACTCAATACTAAGAAAAATACATTTAAATATTTTAAAATTTCTATCTAAAAATCCATAAAAATAGGAGTTTTCGATTTGAACCAGGGAATGGTCCGATGGTTCCAAATCGGACCGGAAAAAGCGTTTTTACATTTTCCATTATAGTTTAACACAGGTGAGAGATACGTCAAAATAATCTAAAGCAAAAATGAAGGGAATTAAATGATCTTTCCAACGGCACCTTCGATTCTATGATCGGGCTTTATTTACGCCTTATAGAGAGCAAAAACTGCAAATAGGTCCGATTTAGATTACTCTTCCCTACATTTAGATCCAGTGAAGAACTAAGGGTAAATTAAACCAATTATATCAAAGAATTTTACAATAGTTGCAAAGCTGCTTTTTTTTGCTGAATACAGCCAATGATTAAACGTCGCTAATGAACCATAATAATCATTTGTCGCGTTGATCTCTGGCGCAGATGGAGGGGCTGGTGCGGGAGATGCAAGACCCTGAGAGCGGGGTACCCGTGCGCAGCCAAAAACAATTTCTCACCTCGATCCCTTCAGCGTTCATGGGTGAGTGCCATCGGTACCTGCGTTGTGGAGTAAGCGTAAGCGGCCATCACGGCCAGGACACTACAGTAGGCTGCCTGCGTGTTGCAGGTTACGACCTCATCGAGTGGCTGATGGAGCGGCTTGCCATCGAAGAATCAGGTACGGGCTCGTATGTCTACTACTGATCGTTGCCGGCTGCTCTCCGCTCCTGTGCCGTTCTGTCCCTCGCTCGCTCGGCTCGGTGTCCTCCCCTTCCCCCCCCCCCACACGCGCAACCACAACGCTCTGCCTGAGGATGCTAACGAACTATCGATATAGTTTCGCTTCGCAGTATCCATTTGCATCGATACTCTTCGCTTTGGTGCCTTTAAAGAGCATCGATTACATCTAACACGTCACACTACACAGAATATTCTTTTTCGTTCAAGTCGAATATGAATTTACGCTGCTGGTTATTGAAAAGATGAGAGATTAATGACGAGAGAACTCGCGAATTTGCAGCTGAGCAACGGTAAATATTCTCGAGGATTTTCTGGATTTCGTTCAGTTTTTTCTCGCCTCGTGCAAATGAAGACCGTAAATTACACTCCTGTTCCGTCGCGAAGCGAGCGTAATTCGTGTCAAATGCATTTAGAGAATAAATGTCTTCGTAACTCGCAGAAATTCGCGGATAGTATTTATAAAAATATAGTGGATCGATATTTATATAGTTTAATTTACTAGAAAAACCGAATTAATTATTCGTTATTAATCACTTGAAGAGAGAGAGAGAGAGAGAGAGAGAGAGAGAGAGAACAGGAGAGCGAGCTGGTGTCCTCTTCGAAGAAAGGTCATCAAAGCAACACACAATCAATTTCCTAAAAATAATAAAAACTAAAATTTATTATGGGCATTTCTTCGGACGTATGTACGTCCGCTAGAAAAATTATAAGAACAGACAACCAAAATACGACACAGAGCAATGTGACATCGTTTGAGTGATCTGCACGACCCTAAGCAACACTAAGCGATTCTTAGAGACACTTCTGTTGATATAAGCGTTTCTTCAGATATCAAGATGCATTATTGTGTTTGACAGTAGAGGCGGTCCATATTGCTAATCAACTATGCCAGTATGGCTACTTCTTCCCGGTGAATGACTCCAAGACACTTACTGTTAAGGACGATAGCTCTCTGTATAGGTTTCAGGTGAGTCGTATATTCGAAAGTAATGAAAGAGTAAAATTTCCGATTTATCCAAAATCTTTTAATTCTCATATACGAAAAATTGATACGCGTAGACACCCTATTATTGGCCGTGGCAACATAGAACCCCCGACAACGTGGAGTACGCGATCTATCTGGCTAAACGAACTCTGAGGAACAAACAACGTCACGCTCTCGAGGATTATGAGATCGTATGTAAAATCACGTTGCTAACGCGCTAACGCGATAATGAAAAATTTATTTAAAGACTTTCTTTCGTAAAAGAAAACCGTACTATCTCTTTAGGAAGCTTTGAACAGCCTGCGTAAGAACTTGCAGAACAAGTGGGACATAATACAACTACAAGCAGAAGAACAGGTGAATAACTATCCGTTATTATTGCACTTAATTTTCAATAGTATACCGCAAGTATTGTCCCACGTAAATACCAATTCCGCATATTCGAGCACGTGACTCCTTGAAATGCTGCTGATTGTGTGGGCTCAGGTACGCTTATCTAAGGAGCGCAAGAAAGGCGACAAGATAGTGAGCGATTCGCAGGAACGAGCATTTTGGAGAGTATATCGACCGCCACCCGGTTGTCTCAGTAGCCTGGAAGCCGTGCCCGTACCCACTCGTTTTCGCCCTGGACTTCCACGACCTCCGTCACGTAAACGCACTCTCACTGGTTAGTGCCAATCTTCATCGATTGGCTTTCCTGCTGTTTTAAATCTCCGATTTATACCCGTATATAATTTTTAACAGGTGGCCCTTCTACGGAAAAGTTTGATACGCACGAGGATAAAAGTTTCGACTGCGATCGAAAATTTGAAATCATACTTCGAAACGTACGTAGAATACGATCCAATGTTCGTACAACCGCAACCTTCCAATCCATGGGTCACCGACGATCATACGTTTTGGCAATTGAATAGTAGCTTGTAAGTAATGAAAATCGGATTATCTAATCTATGGAACGCGACAAATTCAATAATATACTTTATATGCATATCTAGAGTGGACGTTCCTACAGAGAAACGCGTTAAACGATGGGCGCTGTCGATGGAAGAACTTATGTCTGATCCTACAGGTAAACTTTTCGATCGCATTAATAGAACATAGTTCATTCCGCTAGCAAACTCACAAGCACTATTCTGCCGCAACAGGTTTACAAGAATTCACGAATTATTTAAGAAAGGAATACAGCCACGAGAATATAAGATTTTGGCTGGCGGTCAAAGATCTCAGGCATAGTTTTCAAGCACAAATACCTGACAAAGTCAACGAAATTTTTAGGTACGCACATGTTACGCTATTTCGATCTGTAAAAAATAATCTATTCGTAACGTTTCGGAAATTCACGCAGAGAATTCCTGGCACCTGGAGCTCCGTGCGAAATCAATATAGACGGGAAAACGATGGAGAAGATTCATCAGGAAATGAAAAATCCGAGCAGATTTACGTTTGATTCCGCCGCGGAGCATGTATATACGCTACTGCTAAAGAAGGACTGCTACCCTAGATTTATTCGTTCCGATCAATATCGTAATCTCTTAGCTGCTGGCGTGCAACCTCTGCAGAAGAAAAGGTGAGTCTCTCATCGAATTAGATGGTCTTGCTGAAATATCTAAAAATTTAATGAAATATCTAAGATACAAATCTGAAAGTAAACTTATTTGGCTATCAAAATAATTTTGTAGGATGCTCAAACTGGTTGCTAGAATGTCGAAACTTTTTGTAGCATTGCTCATCATGCTTGACGTTCCTACGTAATTATTTTTATGATCCAACAAAATTATTTTCAGATCTAACTAAACTTTTAGATAATCCAGCAAGATCTTTCCATGTACGTGTCGTATTAAGTCCATTTTACAATTACGTAAACATAGTTGTAAGTAACTGTAGTTGTAAAATGGGCTTCAGTCGCAAGCTACACGCATCGAAGCGCCTTGTTTGTTTTTCCAGATTTTTCGTCTTCGGCGGCCAAACAAAGAAGAAAGTTTCCTCCACTTCGACACCAACGTCTAGCACTTTGCAGCACGCTAACATAGGTGGTGGCGGCGGCAGGCGAAGAGGAAGCGACCGGAGTCTGTCTGGAAGCGCCCATGAGCTCGCGGTGTGCGGCGTCCGTGACGTCACTTCCGCGCCGCGAGTTCCGCACTCCCACAGCCAGTCGAATCTCACCGACATTCCATACAGGTATGCGGGGATTGGGGGGCCCGAGAGTGTGGTTCCCGAGAGAGTATATCTGTCCTACGTTGTCCGGCGAGATACGGCTATTCTTGCGCTTTTAGCATGTTATCCATACGCGCGATATCGGGTGGACGTGGCCGATGATAGGCTTATTCGTGCGCGTCGTATTTTCAGGGGAGATCTACCACGACTCGTAAAGATACCTTCGAGGCCTAGTCCACGTAGTATTCAGTAAGTCACCCCCGATACATACCACGGTTTTCTCAATTAAGTGTAGGAGCGGACGGCGCGCGCGGAACGCACAAAACTGTAAGAGACCCTCTAATAACAGTCTGGACACGAATCGTAGTTTTATATGTAAAATAGTAATTTAAAAAAAAAATCGTCGAGAGAGAAAGACCTACATTTACTATTTCTTTTTCTTTCTCCTTCTGTTTCATCTTTTTCTTATGTATTCTTCTCTCTCTCTCTCTCTCTCTCTCTCTCTCTCTCTCTCTCTCTCTCTCAGGAATTGTTAAAGTATAGAGGATCAATCAAAAGTGACTTTCTCATGTCCAGACTCTTATTAGAGGATCTCTACAGAAGAGACTTGTTACTCGCGTTCCTTTCGTGTTCCCGTGCCGCGTGCCAGCTCTTGCGTATTTCAAAATAACGATCGAGCAATAACGAGCCCGGTCCGAGATACACGAAGGGAGGACAGTACGAGTTATTAACGCGCTCCGTTGCACCGTGCGCTCCACTGTACCTTCGTATCAGACTTTGGCAGACCCTCTTATCTCGGTGTGTTTGAAAACTCTCGCACTCTCAAAGAAATCATTTTATGAAAAGTTCACCAAAATGTATGTAAAGCAATGTATCATTGATAATAGTATTGTATGACAATATTGTGCCCGTTCCTCGATAAATTTCAGTGTTTCTGAATACTATCAAATACTATCCTATGCGGAGTGTCTCAAAAACTTCTAAATCATATATTCTCTTTTGATATACAAAATAAAACAAAGGAAAAAAGTTCTTATTGACCTGTTATCGTATTTTGAGACACTCTGTATAATTGTCTTGATGTCGATATTGTGTCGTCCGTATCAAGCTTACTATACCTCTGTACTCATATATATCTCTCTGTAATATTTTATGTAACACATTACCTATACGTACGATACTTGTCGAGCACATTATTTGCACAGCAAGGAAAGTATGTACCAACTCTTTTCACGTTATAAAATTTTTTTTATGATTTACGTTTTCTAATGTTCGATGCACAGAAAAAAACGTTTTTGCTGAAGTATTTAAAAATTTAGCTAGATACTGATCTGAAAATAATTTTGTTTCGATCCATCAAAATAATTATGTAGAACGCTTAAACGTTAATTATAATGCTGCAAACAATTTTAACATGCTAGTAATTTGCAGTGTAAGCGTCCCACATTATTTTAACCATCCAAACAAAATTATTTTCAGATCTGCATCTAATTAAATTTTTAGATACTTCAGCAAAACCATTCTTTTCGTGTAAATGTTTATCCAATGTTAAAATCCTGCGATTACTCGAATGCGCGACAAGAATTCTGAGGATTGAAACGATCCCAACATGACAGAACAAATCGCCCAACGTCCCCTACAGGACGCCCCGGAATTATTCGTCTTTGCACCGCTACTTTTCAAGCGAGAATAATTCCGGGAGATCCTTGTAACATTTGTATGTATATAAAGACTTACATTTTCCCTAGTCGTTGAATGGAGTCGCATGCATGTAATCGACTGAGATTGATAAAAGACACGTACATATATATATATACGCAGAACACACGAAACACGCACACGAAGCGCGTGGTACCTTCTGCCGAAAGCAAACGGTGAAAACTAAATATAATAAAGTTCCTGTTGTCAGGGATGCTGGCACGACGGAAATGGCAGTTCGCCCTATGGACGACGTGTGCCCGTGGGAGGCCGTGCCGGGCCCGAGCACGGAGCACGGGGCAACGGGAGACGCCGTGTCCTCTGGAAGGACAGTGTCAGCTGATCAGACCCGACACGTGTGGGACAGTGGCGGTCACGGGACGACCGCACACTCCGCCGAGGCACGTGCCTCCCGGAAGAATTCGGCACAGTTGGACTCGTGCAGCTCGTCGTCGGACGTCAGCCTTGCTATCGCGGACGTATCCGAACGGTTGCGGAAGTCATGTAGTTTGCAGCATAGCGGTAGCATAGGTCGGTATACAACTGAAAAACTTATTGCGAATGCGTTCAATAAACATAACGGTTGAGTGAGCGCTAAGTAATTGTTGCCAGTGTTTAGCGTTGACTAGGAATGTTGCTTTTAACAACATGTTGCTTTTCTTCGAAGATTGGAAACTTTAAAAGAATTCAAATCTTCGAAGTTAATAATTTCAACTGTCAAAGTTTAAGGTGCCTTCGAAACTTCGAAAAATATATTTGTGCAATTAAACAAAATTAAAATATATTCATAATATATATTCTAATATATATATATATTTGTATCTATTTTATGAAGTTATATTCGTTACTATTAACTATATTAAATTAATAATTGTATGTATAATTTTGATTCTTTGAAATTTCGAAGATTGAAATATCAAAGTTTCGAAGCTTCGAATGTCAAAGTTTTTGAAGCAAATCACCAACCACAGACCTTTAAATCCATAAGATAAATCTAGAAAAATATACCAAGGCTCATTCAACCGTTGTGTTTGCTAAACACATTCAATAAGAAAGAAGACATCGCATGAAAAGTAAAGTTTATCTTTAAACATCGTCTTCCCTTTTCTGTTTTTAAAACACTCAGGTACATCGACTTCAGGCCCGATAACGCGAAATTATTCTACCTGTTCAGCGAGCGGTCGTATCAGGCTGGCCGAGATAGGTCGTATATCCGTGTCGTCCTGTAACTATCCGTCGCCTCAACAGTCATTCGAGTACTCCCACGCGGTGGTAGAAAAGGTTGAAGAGAGATCGTCCCTGGAGAAGATCGTGCCCGAGGAGGAAACTGTCGCGGAAGCTGTCGTCGTCAAGGAGAGCCAGCCGAGTCCAAAGTAAATTACTCATGAAATATATATACCTGATATGGATAGTATTTGACAATCTGTTTCGGCTACCATCAAGAAACGAAATCCCGCTTCTATCTCCAGGACAAGCGCGAAGGCGCCCTTAATCAGCATCAGCGCGATCGTAGGCGATCTACCGAGTGACAATTCCACGATGGAGAACGCCGACGAGGACGCGAGCGAAAGCTGCACGGCAAAGGATGCGGGAGAGATTGTCGCTGAGGAGAAAATAAAAGGCGAGGACTCGCGGGCCGACACCGGGGCGGATGTGTCGCCGGTGGCCGAGGATCCGGCGACGACCGAGGAGCTGCTCGAGGAGGTGCAGGTCGTGCCTGTTTGGGAACCGGACGCCCAACAGGAGGACCGACCGGCGGCGTCGCAAGCAGAGCCTCGGGAGAAGCGTGACAATAATGTTAACGAAGTATGCCCGTGGGAGGACGAGTAAGTACCTGACCCGACCTAAACCGCTTACGCTTGCTGTCGCGACGATCGCTTCCAAAAGTTTCTCTCACCGTACTCAAGTAATAACCTCGTAATAATGTTCTTATTCGTACGGAGCGCTCACTGTCTGTTTCAGGGAAAACTGTAGAGTGGATGCACCCTATGTAAAAACTTATGCGACTTTAGGTTACTTGTAATTTGTCGTTGATATTAAATCTTGCATTTTACATTTACAACATTCACAAAATCGATTTTCACTTTAATCCACTTTACTGACCTCGCGTGTCCAGACCCTTGCGCGACGAAGCTTCGATCGCTTCCTTAATTAAGTAAAGACACAAAGCATCTTTTGAGAACAAAGTTTACTTACGCGGAAGGATTTAATAAGACGAGTGCACTTGCAGTCACACGGCTACTGATAGCATTCATTCAGCTGCAGACGGATTTTCACGATATTGTGTCAGTAATCACAATGTTGCATGCAATGACAAAGATTGCGACAGTTCGTTCGATAGAATTGATAACGCGAAAATATGTATGTCGCGAGACGAAAAACGAGCATCGACGTCTAGTCTCTAACACTGCATCGAGTACCTATATTTATATTATACGTATGGCCTAACGATCAGATTTGCTCGATATTATCAGACTCCGTGATGGATTCTGATTAAATCTCGATACGATCAAGAACTTGGAGCTCTTTCGCGTCCTTTGCTAGAGTTATTTAATCTCTACTGTTTGTACCATCGTCGGTATACGTGAGTAATGTTGAAAAAATGCGCAAGAATTATTTGTGAAGGAAAGGGATTGGGCGTTATTGTTTAAAAATTAGAGTGCAGTCTCCAATGTTGTTCGTAGATTAAACGTAGACTAATGTAGCAACCTAGCAACCTAGAAGATGTGACAAGTAGCGATAGATCGTGTGTCTCTCTCTCTCTCTCTCTCTCTCTCTCTCTCTCTCTCTCTCTCTCTCTCTCTCTCTCTTTCTCTCTCTCTGTCTGTGTTGAGTAAAAGTTTCAACGGCGACGTGTTGCCGAGCAAAAGTAGTAAAGTAAATTCGAGTGCGCGGATTGGGAACTCGTTATGCTCAGTTCGTATCACGTGCAAACGCACGCTCGTAGGGTGCCAGCCAAACTTGAGCCATTTGGCCGCTCTCCATGGTCGCGCTTTTCCCGGATACTCACTTTTCCGCGAGTCACACCTCGTGAAACTTTACGTTCCGATATTCCGATTACGTCTACGTTACAGAGAACGCGATTTCACCTTTAGAGACGTAAATCGTTCTCCAATTCACCAAACTTTGCGATTGACGATGTTATCCTCTGATGACATCGCAATTATTCTTAAAGTATTTTGTTTACTCCCGAGATACATTTTGCATCCCAATACGCGGCGTGTTACATTATTTAAGTGCACATCTCCGTCATACTTATTAGATTTATCGCCTAGAGTTAGCGTGTCTTACGCAGTGTCTTACGAGCGTTCGATATTAATTATTGACAAATTATCGTGACCTGATATATCTTAAGTGTCTATTTCATGTTATAGTTCGCCATTTGTCGTAATCGCGTCGAGTTGATTAATCGATGGCGATTACGGTGACTTTATGGCGTTTTACTCGTTGAGCCTCGCTTGAGCGAGTTGCGAATTAATGATAAAAAAAAGAATAAAAAATATTCGAGCGAATCTAAATGATATTGATGTCGAAATGCCCGTTGCTATCGGATCTCTGATTCTGTTACTGCCCCAGGATCTTCGATCCGACGCTAAAGATGGAAGGAAAGTCTACTTAATAATTAAATGCAATTATACCCTTATCTGTATTTTATCGGTGTCTTTTCGTGTATAGTTTTAAGATTAAAATGATATATAATAATTATTAACACTAATTACCAACGACATGTTTGTCTCGCATTCAATCACGAACTTTACGACGATTCTGACGGCCAAACCCTCGTTTTTTCTCAGCGAGAGGAAAGGATAATTTAATTGACAGAAACGAAGAACGATTGCCTAATTCCTGCACTTTACACGAAAAGATGGAAAACGAACGAACGTGAAAAAAAAAGAGTACGTGACGGTTCTAATGCATGATAGTTTTTCTAATGACTGAATATCGAATCTCTAGATGACAATTCCTGAAATCCTGAAAATCCTTCGATTTAAGGATGTATTATTTTGCATTTTTTACGTGCAATAGCGAGTATAAAACAAAAAAAAAGCGAAGTACCCTGCATTGACGAATTATTTGAGTGCAACGAGCCGAGTACGACGGTCTGGACACGCGAGTGTAATCATAAGGACTCTAAAAAGTATTCACGACGATCGTACTGTTAATTCAACAGCTCAACTTAAGCATCGTAAAGTTCTTACGATAGGTTAGCCGATAATAAGACTAGAGTAAACACATGTCCCGTGATTGAGATATAAGGAAATTAATAATGATATACATACTACCGTACGATTTCGTTCGCGTCATAGCGGTAACGAATTGCTTTTCGATTCGCCCGCGTAATTTTATTGTACGAGCCGAGATAAAAGTGCGCCGTAGTCAAATCTTTGGGAAGACACGGAAGACGAGAGAACTCGGATGCTGGAGAAAACGCGAATTCTAAGCAACGGAGGAGCCATGGAGCAAATCAAAAAAACGTTACTCGCCTAAGAGGACGCTATTCTGTGTAAATAATTTCCGTTATCATCGCGTATATATATATATATATATATATTCGCTCTCTTTCGAATCTTGGAAAATATGTATATTATAATATTCATCGCGCAAGCCAAAGACCTCTTCTCTCTCTCTCTCTCTCTCTCTCTCTCTCTCTCTCTCATCGCGTCGCACAACGCAGAGGTGCGTGTAAGCTTCGCAAAGCTATCCTTCCGCTCTGTTGCCGTTGTAATCGTCTTAAAATTTTCTTGACGCTTCGCAGAATAAATCAAATGATAATTTATATTGTTATTAAGTCGCAACGAACGATCACCGTAGACATTTAGAATATTGCGTGAATAACTTCTGAGCCTTAGAGTTAAAATATACCTCAATATACTGAACGACAAGTAAATTGTGACAAAATAAAACATACAGTCTTTTAAATGTAAGTTAATCGCGATGATAGTAATTATATTATTCAATTAACTTTATATCGTGATTGAATCACGATCTCGACTCACACACACGATCACAAAAGAACGAACTACGATCGCGTTCGGCAACAGAGCCGACGGACCAATATCAAGCGCATCCGTCATACCGTATTTTGTATAACTTGAAAAACCGCGACGTTTTGGAGTACGTCGATTACATCTTTAGCATACCGTCATCAGAATTGCAAGTTTCAGCTCGGAAAGTTTCGTCGTTAAATAATGTTTAATATAAAGCGCTCTGAAACGCAGAAATAATATCTCTTTGCTATTCCGACGATTGCGATTAACTTCTGAGCGAAGAAAATGCAATCACTTCGAGTACGGTCGAATTCGGAAGAGATGACACTGGTATGATATGACGGAACGAAAATGTGATTAGCTCTCATAATTAGCGTATGTAGACGAAAAGGTAGTTACGAATAAAGTCCAGAGAATCTTTCTAAAATAGTGTATACCGCTAAAATATTATATTGCGTAATGAGAAATTAACTTGCATAAATTATTCGTGTTTTGCAAGTTGCACTTTTTGAAAAGTCTGCGAGATCCGGTGCCACCGTATATATATGGTAATATTATTTTATACAGCGTTTCTAAGCGTTTTGTTTTATAGTATGTTTGCGCGATTTAAGCAGAATTGTAAATATTGTTGAAATAGTATTTATATACGTTTGTCGCATACATTTATAAATTGCAATTATATTTTTTATCTAGATGTAAAGTGAGCAAGTGCGACTTTTTTGTAGTAAACGCAATAATGTCGCGTTTATTACGGAAAGTGTGAGAAAATGATTTCAATTCGCAACACCTCAAAAAACATAATAATTATTATCGCCTCGTAAAAAGATTTTTGAAAAAAAAAAACTGTATTATGGATTACACCTGAATGGATCGCGATTTTCCTTGGATTGGTAAAATACAAGATATTTTTATGATTAGAAAAAAAAGTCTAGACGGATCTATCGGATCCATCAAAAATTGACGGGACTTAGGCAACAATGTGCACCAATTAAACAAAATCAGCGCACTGTCGCTTCTACGCTGTAATTAAGATCTAGTTGTTCGAGTTACCGTGAATCTGCGAGCGATATGATTCTACAATTGCGTTGTCAAGTTGCGTACAATAAAGCGATCGTTCAAAGTATGTCATTATCACGCGCAGCCTAAGAACGCCATTGATAAGCGAATGAAAATTGTGCGTATTGATCTACTACGTGTTAGATCTGAGACCCAGACGTTTTTGAGTTTAACACACGGAAAGAACAGAATTTTGCTCAAGTATCTAAAAGTTTAGCTAGATAAAGATGAAAATAATTATGTTGGACTAATCAAAATAATTATGTAGCGACACTCAAGCATGATAATAATACTGTAAAAAGCTTTGACATTTTACCAATCTGTTTGAGTATTCAATATAATTTAGATAGTCTAATAAAATTATTTTCAAATCTCTTTCCTTGTCTCTGCGCTTAAATTTTTTGATACTTCAGCAAAATTGCTCTTTTCGTACATTTATGTATAGATAGCACTTCATTACTCGCGTGGGGTGTCCAGAACACCCCCGCCTTATAAATTCCGCTGAATGTATGAGTACTATTTATACGCATTACTATATTTAGCGCAAATTGTTTCACAATTTAAAATAAAATTTTCGCATTTATCTTAATTTATTTAAAGGATGTATATAATATTATCAATTTTTATTCAATTGTAAATCATAAAGAAATAATGAAATCATAATGAAATTGATATACATATAATGTTGGAGTGTCAGAACAAAATAACAAAATAAGGCTCGTGTAAGTTTGAACAACTAAAATGAAATTAAGGTCAATAATGTTGAAGTAAATAAATTCTATTCTATTCTAATTAAGCTCAATAAACAAAGCAAAGCGATAAAACAGAGAGATAAAGTTAGAGCAGCAATAAAACATATCAAATTTATTAAAATCAATAATAAATATAATAAGATGTATCAACTTTTGTGGAGTGTCAGAAACACCTCACACGAGTAACTACATTTTAAAAAAATCACGCGAGTAATGTAAAATTAATCAATTTCCAAATACTTCGAGGAAAATTCACGGGTCTAAGGTCTACGAGCACGATCAATTTGTCGGTGTTAAGCGTTTGATGCAACGATCTCGAAGATCCACCAGGATTTTCCTTGAGATGCATCGATACACCGATCGACGAGGAGGCGATCCAAGGATCCGGGAATTCCCGCGATTCTGGATTCCCCAGATCTCCCAGTCCAACTCAGTGAGCTCTATAACATACTGGAGCAAGTCATGGAGCAGTTGGGTCAATTTCTAAACAAGGATTCTGATGCAAAGATGATACTGTTTTTTTTTGTTGCTAATTGACTGATGTTTACTATTATAAGTAAAAAAAAATTGAAAGATCATTATTTATTTGTGTGTTCCGTCGTGCGAGCTGCAATTTTCTATAATTTAATACAAGGAAGACTCGCTTCAAAAAGGAGAGTATATTATAGAGCTCATTGATCCAACTTCTCGCGTTTCGATTGGAGATAGTCGGTGTGTCGTTAAGAGGTAGGAACGTGAAAGATTCACGATTCGTCATTTTCACTGTTCTCTCTCCAAAATTGCATTCCGCACGAAACACGTGGCGCAATATTCACACGAAGCCTAAGAGACGGGAACGCCAGTGACAATAGTGATAAAACAATGTAAATTGCGTCGTTGAACTCGCGAGGAATGGAGAAAAGTGTGAGAAAGCAAATTACTCCCTCAAGATTGCATCCAATTTACACTCTCCTACCCGTCCTCGTTTCCTAATCGATTAACTTATCGCGTTGGAAGAGAATCGATATCGTTCCGATACTTCGCCTCAATTGCTATCACGATCAGTCTCGAAAGATAAATCCGGTCGTAAATTGCGCGATTTATTTTTCGTTTAAGCCCTTAGAGGTAACCTTTTACTCCGCATCTTAACGTTATTCGATATACATCAAACAGAAAACACGCGACTGGAAAATGTGCGCTTTAGAAGAGTACAGAAACGTCAAAACGTTTAATTGCACTGCCAGCCAAACGATAGTTGAAGCAAAAAAATAAAACGGGATTGTATTTTTTATTATTTCAGTATAAGTAAAATGACGAGACAAGCGCGTGGTGCGTGGAAGGTGTGTCAAAAAAGTTCAAAGCGCCGATCGCCGTAAAACGGCGTCTAAAATGAGATTTTAAAGCGTAAAACTTAAGCTTTTGAGCCTTAAACTGTGAGAAATTGATCAATCACAGTCGAATGTAAGGAGAATAATCGACTAACTAATCAATTTCTTACGGTTTAAGATTTAAAGTTAAAATTTTATACCTTAAAATCTCTGATGCTTTTCAGCAAGAACACAGATGACACGGTGTATTAACACAAGAATCATTACTGTGTGTCCATTTCTACCAATGTAGATTTAATCTTGATTTTATAATTTATTCTTTCTAAGAATCAGAAAAAGATAAAAAGTAAGTTAGACCAAGATTGAGTGAATCTACATTGGTAGAAACTGACATATCTACATTCTTGTAGTTTGCCAATGTTAAGTAAATGATCTGTGTTTCTTGCTGGAAAGCACGAATCAAAAATTATAAGTCGTAAAACTTAAACTTTAAGTCTTAAACCGTAAGAAATTGATTAATCAATCGATTATTCTCCTTACATTCGATTGTGATTGATCAATTTCTTACAGTTAAGATTTAAAAGCTTAGGTTTTACACTTTAAAATCTCATTGTAGACGCCGCTTAATGCAGTGCTGATTTGCAATTCTGGACATTGACTAGACTCCAGAACACGGATTAATCATTACGTCAATGTTATAATTTCTCTCTAAAACTTTTAAACCCGTTTTTACAATATACGGTTACCTAAAGGTTAAAGGTTACCAAGAAATTCATGAATGAATTTCATTGATGGATCCCTCAGTGACCTTTAACTTTTAAATAATCATATATCGTGAAAACGGCTCCTGAAATGAAGAGTGCAATTGCATGTTAAAGATTGAAAATTGAGCCACGTTTTTTTTTTTTAAGATTATACAGCTCAATTTTCACTCTTTGGGCCTAATTCTACCAATATAAGATTTTACTGTTTATTTTTTCCTAATTCTTATAGTTAAAAAAAGATAAAGGATAAGAAATTAAATCGAAATTAAAATTAATCTTGTATGGGTAGAATCGAAAATTAAAGTAGGATTTCATTTCAAAGAATTTCGAGAGTTTCTAACAATGTAATCGTTATAGTGCATAGGTACATACAGTGCATGTATATTATATTTATGGTTGCCATTTTTCCTGCTGGAGAGATTCCACTATCTTGCCAGAGATTGATTACCACTATTAAAATTACTATCTTGTAATGCATTCTCTAGAAAAAAGGATCATGAAATCTTTTCTGTTAGTCGGAAAACTGAACATTTGTTTAAAAAGTCAGAGAGATGGTAACCATTGGTTATATTACATTTATTGTCGAATGGAAAATTACAATTCTGATATAATGTTACTGTTAGTTTATGTTCCACAGTTCACGTGTCGGCATTCTACATGTCTCTATTCTACTTCCTTTTTCTACTTCCCCTAAGGATATTGAGTATCTATTTTCAAAATATTAGAAATTTAACAAAAATTTTACAAATTGTTCTATTATTACGTTTATGTAAAATTTGAGCACAATTTTCTTATTGGTTTAAAAATTATATAATTTTTTTGTTTGTCTTGATTCTTATGTAGAATCGCGTTTTATAATACTTATTTGCAAATTTGATGAGAAAATAATATCAAGAATTAAATCAAATTTTTATACATATACTAATAAAACAATATTTAATATTCGAAAAACAAGAAAAGAACAAGGGCAATAGGAGTCAAGCGCGGGAGACGTTGCGCAAATAACACGACTATCGTAGCGTAACACTTCTTTATTTTACTAAAGCGCTTACATGTTTCGGCTCATTTTTGAGCCTTCTTCAGAGACAACTAATAAACTCACATACATAGAATATAACAATTATTAACTAGTCATGGTGATCTTCCTCACCTCGAGAGTATAAATATCAGAATTAAATCCAGATAAGAATGCAGTAAAAAAAGAAAAAAAAAGGAAAAGAAATTTCGAAATTCTCGAAATAAAGAAAATGTAAAACTAATGTATCCAAAAATTTTTGAAATTATAATTAATTATTCCGATGGTTAGGAAGCTCACCCTGATCACAAGATACCGCATCGCAAACATTACTCTTAATAATTCAAAAACCGGTTTCTGATAAGTTGGCCAGTCAGTGTCATACACAGTTAGTCTCTTTTTGATTTAATTGGTCTTTATTGAGACAGTAATTAGAAAACTAGCGTTAAAAAATTAACCAAAATCAAGAAAAGAAATTTTGAAAATGATCTAAAGTCAACGCCCGACAGACTTCTTCCTGTGTACGAGCGACACTGACTGACTAAGCGCGACAACAATTCGACCTTTTATAGTTTATCAATAATCGGGAGGTAGG
>NW_017257841.1:93239-136706 GCF_001594055.1 Mycetomoellerius zeteki | reverse complement strand
AGTAATAGGAAAAATGTGGTTAGGGAGAATAGCGTGGATGTAGTGCAGCCTTCGTGGTTTACGGTTCCTTTCGTTCGGGGTATTACTGAGAAGTTTAATAGATTAAGGAGTGATCATATGAGGTCGTTTTATAGCATTAACAAATTGTGAGAATTCATTAGGGTACAGAAGGATCCTTTACCGCGTAATAATAGGTCGAATGTAATTTACAAGATTTCTTGTAAGAACTGTGATGCGAATTATGTGGGACAGACGTGTAGATAACTAAAAACAAGAATCACGGAACACAAGAACCATATCCGTTGGAACACGTCTACCCGCAACGTTATAACGGAGCATCGGTTGCAAGAGGGACATGAATTCGATTGGGACAACGTTGCAATACTGGACGAGGAACCACACTACCGGAAGAGATTGACTTCGGAAATGATATTCATCAGGAAACAGACGCATGGACTTAACATGCAAACGGATATGGAGGAGCTTCCCAAGGCCTACCTCCCGATTATTGATAAACTATAAAAGGTCGAATTGTTGTCGCGCTTAGTCAGTCAGTGTCGCTCGTACACAAGAAGAAGTCTGTCGGGCGTTGACTTTAGATCATTTTCAAAATTTCTTTTCTTGATTTTGGTTAATTTTTTAACGCTAGTTTTCTAATTACTGTCTCAATAAAGACCAATTAAATCAAAAAGAGACTAACTGTGTATGACACTGACTGGCCAACTTATCAGAAACCGGTTTTTGAATTATTAAGAGTAATGTTTGCGATGCGGTATCTTGTGATCAGGGTGAGCTTCCTAACCATCGGAATAATTAATTATAATTTCAAAAATTTTTGGATACATTAGTTTTACATTTTCTTTATTTCGAGAATTTCGAAATTTCTTTTCCTTTTTTTTTCTTTTTTTACTGCATTCTTATCTGGATTTAATTCTGGTATTTATACTCTCGAGGTGAGGAAGATCACCATGACTAGTTAATAATTGTTATATTCTATGTATGTGAGTTTATTAGTTGTGTCTGAAGAAGGCTCAAAAATGAGCCGAAACATGTAAGCGCTTTAGTAAAATAAAGAAGTGTTACGCTACGATAGTCGTGTTATTTGCGCAACGTCTCCCGCGCTTGACTCCTATTGCCCTTGTTCTTTTCTTGTTTTTTGATTTATAAGGAGTCTTAGTCAGGTTGATTTATTATACGTTATTTAATATTCGTATAACAATTAATATTCGTAAATAATTAATGTTTGTAAGTTTATTTGAATTCACTTACTCTCGATTAAAGATTATTGACTTCGAAATTGCAGCAAAATATAGTCAAATATGGTTTTGCTGCATAAAACCATTATGAGCCAAATAATTTGTTTTGTTTTTTGTAGTTGGTTTCAGGAAGTATTCACGGGATAGTATCATCAAAATTTTTTGAATGATATTGACTGATATTAACTATTTTTGCCTGATTATTCGACTGATACTTTATCTGATATCGTATAAACAAAACATCCTTAAGAAGACAGAAGGCAACGCAGAGGCATGAATGTCGATATGCATCCACAAGCCAATGCCCACAATTACAAATCTTGGATAGCACCGCTGTAACGTAACGGCATCGAATCCTCAGGTCTGTTCTTTTTAGCTAAAGTTCTTGCACGGTTCATTTTTCTTCCTTTTCTCTCCACGTTGAAGACAAAAAGAGAAAAGATAAACCGTTCAGCTAAAAAAAAGAACAACTAGGCCTCTCGTCGAAGACGGTGTGAACTAACGATCGTTTAATTAACGAATGTAATTGTTAAGTCACTCACCGGCCACAGGTAGCTCCTTCGCCTTTTCGTCGACACCACCGTTTTCTCGTTCGTCGGCTCCTCCATTCCCTCATCGGGACGCACGAGAATTGATCCACAGTCGATTGTTCGCCAATTAACGCGTTAACGATCGGCCGCCATCAAACGCCATATCGCGAATATCGGGAAACGATATTTTGATCGCCGCTAATTATTTATCACTCCACGGCGATCAACCGTCAACTCAATTCGGCACTCCGTGAACTTCGATCCACTTGGACTGCTTCACGACACGCGCGATGCTCTCTCAAGTCTCTGAATGCAGACAAATAACGGGAGTCGCCCGTCACTAAAACCTTCGAAGTCCGTTAGGAAAGATCGAACGACGGCAACGTTCATCCGGTTCATCCGTTCAACTTCACACCGGTCACGTTGCGCGCTGCCCGACTGCCCGTGTCGACCGACAGTGTAACGAGAATCAAGAACACGTTTTTAATCTGAGAGAAACGTGCATAACGATGATCGTCGATCGATCGTGTCGCGAAGAACGTGCGAGAGTTCAAGATTTAAGTACCTAATTGCTCTCGGCCGAAAAGTATGCGGCGCGCGGCGTAATGAACAGAAAGAATTCGCTCGGTGTGTGCGACGCGACGTGGGCGGTGCGTTTGCTCGGAGTACTCGACACACTTCTCCCCACTCCCCACCTCGTCCCACGACACGCCGCGCGCGTCCATTACGGAGCGAAGTTACGCGCGAGTCAATGTAAACAAGGTGCGCTCCAAGCCGGCCGGATTCAAAACAAAACTTTCGCGAACTGTATTTTCGAATTACACTCCAAAACGTTTTTTCCGACAAAAATTTGATCGAAATCAAAATATACAGTACCCGTAACGCGTACTATGGGTCTGTTCTGTAGCTGAACTAGTATTGATTTTTCGAATTTAAAGAAATAGATATATGTTTGATATTTGGCGACAACAAGGAAGAAAGATAATGGCTGCGTTCAGCAGAGAAAACTAATCAGTTAGCGCTTAGTGATTTTTTAATATAATTAGTTACTATACTTATAGATTCAGCGAAGAACTAAAGGCACAAGAATCAATTATACCTACATATTAAAAAATCTACTAAGTGCTTTAAATTTATTAGTTTTGTTTGCTAAACGCAACCAATTATCAAAGAAAGTTCTGATACGGTCTAGTGCAAGAATAAAAAATAAATATTACCTATACCATATCGAATAAAATTTCTCTCGGAGAGGATATTTTGGAATGTCTAGAAGAATAATACCAAAGTAAAGTTTATCAGTTGTGTCGCGTGATTTAACGCAAATAATGCGAAGCCGAACGCTGCCGTTCTATCGTGACGAGACGGAAACAAATAATTTTTGCGGATGATTTGAGCGCGATACTACATACTTGAATGCGAAAATAATATCTTGTTTTTTATTAAAATAGTTTGCGATATTATTATACAGGGTGTTTCCAAATTAAATCGCAAAACTTCGGGAGCGTGTAGAGGAGTAAAAAACTAAGAAAAAAAGTCCTATAGACATATGCTCGTTTTTGCTCCGTTTCAGAGAAATCGAAAAAAAATGTTTACATTTCTTGCCATATCTAGCACCGACATATTTGATTACATTTTCCACTTTCTGTTATGAATTTGTCAGTCGCTCTTTGAAAGCCTTTAACAGTAGATGAATTTTGTCTTTTGCAATATGCCGCGTACGTATTCTAATAGTGAATATGCTGATATGGTTTTTGTATACGGTTTCTGCAACGGTAATGCTTTAAAGGCCTGGCTGCTACAAGAGCCGTGTTTGACAGATGCAATGCTTGTATTGCTGCAAGAGGTGCACATTTCGAACAAAATCTTCATTAAAAAGTTTATAAATAAAATAATTAAAATAATAAATTAAATATATTTTTTTCTTTTTTCGTGATTTCCTGCGAAACAAAGCAAAAAGGAGCATATGTCTATAGGACTTTTTTTCTTAGTTTTTTACTCCTCTACACGCTCCCGAAGTTTTGCCATTTAATTTGGAAACACCCTGTATATAAATCGCTGTGTTGGTATTAGGAAGGTAACAAGAGTAAAAAATATTGCATTTGTGAGATAATGAAAGGAAGGATCGTACCTAAAGATTAAAAGCCTAATCTGCACTGTGCTATTTGGTTCCTGTTTCTCACTTTTTACTTTTCGTCTTTTCCTTCTTTGCGACCGTTTTAACGATAATTATATTTTTTGTCTTTTCCAAAGTTCGTCAACCTTTATCTCGGATAATAGAAAAGGAAGAAACAAAATGGGAGGCAAAAAAGATAAAAAACAAGAAATAACACAGTAAATCACACGCTGTAAATTAATTTTAATATACATATTTTTATGGAAAAATAATACATTTGTAACTTATCTGCTTATTTGCTTGTGTAAAAAAGTGTTACAACTTTAATAAAAGATGAAATTCTTAAGCCTGATCTGTAAATCAGGCTTTACACTATGAATTTTAAAAACGCATGACACATAGTCTTTTAATGAAAAAAATTAGAATTAAAAGTATAACATGCAGAGAAAGTAAAGTTATAGAAATTACGTATTCATTGTCGTAATTAAAACTTCCCAATTTAGAAATTTAAAAATACTCTACTGAAACATTGCTAACTTTGAAATGTTACTTGTATTAATACGGCAATATGTAATAATATCGTAATGTATTTTAATCAAAAATATTAATTAATTTTGCAAATGCTAAATAATATTTACATATTACTTAAAAATTTTTATTAGTATAATTATACCGATATTTTTTTCTGTTTTTCTCTTCAATCTCTTTTTTCCTATCGTTTCCACATTTTTGCGGTATCGGACACGTAAATCGTAGTCGATAGTATTTTTCGAATTTTTGACGCGAACTTCGCGCCAAAAGGGACCGCTTTCAAAACGATTTTCTGTTGTTGCGTTATTCATGTATGGGATGAGAGTCGAAAATGCCATAATCGAGTGATAGGCAACCCCGGAAGGAACCGCTTTCATGATTATCCGCCACGTTCAGTCGCGATCGTCATGATTCGCGCGTAGTTCGTGCAAAGTAAAGGCCATGTCGGCCATGGCACATAAAAAATCATTAAAACAATGAAACGTAAGCAGTAAGCGAATTAGCCAATCTAACATGTTGATTTCCTTATTGCTTATGTCTTACTGCTTAAGTGTTTTGTATGCCGTGATCTTAAAACGGAGAAGAATGGAGTCGTCGGCAGTGAGGAGGTAGCGACGTCGCATCGGTCAGCGAATAAACGCATCCGTTACGTTTGAACAACCGAATGTTCCCATTCGTCGGTGATTTGATGTTGGGTATCATGCCAAGTAGTCTTATGCCTGTTTTACAATAGGATCGCAAGTCGAAACCGTAAAAAATTAGCCAGTTACAGTTGAATATAAAAAAAATAATAGACTGTGATTGATTAATTTCTTACGGCTTGCGACCCTAATAGGCGCTTTCCATTTGATGACACAAGTCAACACAAGTGTCGTTCTATCTTTATTAATTAAAATGTAAAGAAAGATGGAATGATATTTGTGTCGACTTGAGTCACTAAATGGAAAACACCCATTGTAGAAGAGCACTTGTAGGAAAACATCCATTGATTGGTCAATTTCTTACTCTTATAGCCCCTCATCTTCTACTGCCATTGTAGATCATACATTAAAACACAATGAAGTAAGCCTTAAGAGCTACCGCACACATTTTCCGTAATGCATCGTCTACAAGTCTACACTTTACAATATATGGAATAACATAGAGAAAAATAATTTTGTTATAAGCGCAAAAGGCTTGGAAGATTGATTTTTCAAATTTGTTTCCTATTTATAGTAAACAAATTTGCATATTTGACAAATATTTTGCATTTGTTGCAAATTTTTGTAGCGAGTACAAAAAAATAAGTATTTGTTACAAATAATTTTGAAATCCCCATGTTTGCAAATAGAATTTGCCGTCATGGCAATATGAATTAGCATAGTAAATTTTTTCTCTCTGAGAAGCTCGATGTAAGAAGTAGGAGTAAGAAATTGATTAATCACAGTCGAATGTAAGAAGAATAATCGACTATATATATAAATGATCAATTTCTTAAGGCGTAAAGCTTATTACTATTATGTTTCGAAATTAATGTTTTGAAGCATTCTTTGATCGGTCAATTCGTAAAATTCTCTTTTCTGATTAGTCAGTCCAATGCTTCGAAGCATTTGTAGTGAAACTTTAACCGCACCCGTAATTGCATAAAAAAGGAAAAAAAAAGGAAATCATGTACATAGAGCCGTGAATTTGATACAGAATTACCTT
Source organism: Mycetomoellerius zeteki (assembly GCF_001594055.1). NCBI lineage: Eukaryota > Metazoa > Arthropoda > Insecta > Hymenoptera > Formicidae > Mycetomoellerius > Mycetomoellerius zeteki. Next base: position 130,590 of record NW_017257841.1, on the reverse strand, counting down.
CCTTGCTACAGTTCTGTAAGAGGCACCATTATTTCCCGATGATTTCCCGCGAGTTCTGGAGTTTGATCTTCGAACGATTCTTTTATTTTTTTTCTTTTACATTCTGACGCGAAAAGTTAACGCAACTCCTCGTAATTGTGTCGTCCTGAGGACGCATTCGTCGAAACGACAGTGTATAAAGTACTAAGAGGGTGTTTCTCGATTTGCTCGCTCATCGTCCATAAGATTGAAGCTCGAGGCGGCTGTCGCGATTAATCCTCCCATTCCTAAATTATACCTCTCTTTAATTTTCCTAAGAATCCAATATCTAAGTACTTTAGTTAAATTTAATTAGCGCAATAACACGTCGACAATATTTATTATTTTTAATTTAAGTACTATCAAAATAAAGACAATAATTTAGCGTGGTTTATTTTACTTCATTATTAATGCACGAAATAATCCGTCGAAATGAGAAGTGTTCCGCCAATTGCATAATATTGCGTATCGATAGAGAATGAGAGGATTAATGATAAAGCGGAGACTCGTGTGGAAAATACGGAAGGAAGAGAGAGAAGGAGAGAGTACACGAATAATTAAACCGCAACCGACCGCGGACGTTAATTAGTTGCATAGCAATTAGCAGTAAGTGACAGATAGATGAACTTTGTATTATCGTACACCTCGCGCTAGAATTTGGCGTAGCACGAGTTTTAACTTGATGCGCTAATGTTACGCACTTTGGCGACGATTATTATTATTATACTGCGCGTATGAAGACGCGCCGATATAAATATATAAATATTATATATATATATAAAAGAATATGTTATATATATGAGAGATGAAAAGAAAAAAGAAAAATGTTGCTAGCTAGCGTTGTAGACGACACAAAGATGGCTTTAGTGTATATAGTTTTGTAAAGTGTTAACTATAGTGAGGAGAGATTTATGATTATATGTATAATATATACATAAACAATACATTGCTGCGAAAACGTATCAACTCGTACGTTTTCCAATTGGTATCATTATGAATTCTCATTGGCGATTGGAGAAGCGCGTGAAATTGGTGAACCGTCTCATCGTTTCGTTAAACATAGCTGCATACTAATATATCGTAAGGCCGCGGGGAACGTTGACGATTACGTATATAATATGTGATATACGCGTGAAAAATTTTAAGCTGTCATTAGAATGTCCTAATATTAAATATTATAGTGCCATTACACGGTTTTCTTCGTCACTCACCTCTCTCGCGTTTCACAGAGAGCAGGTGTATATTGCATTATTTCTATTTTATTACTTTAAAGTCCACTTTAAGTAATCTATAGATCGCGTCACATTATTATACAATTCTATTTATAATTTTATATGTCGTATTTAATACGAGAAATATTTGAAGAATTAAAATATATCTATGGAATATCGCGTATCTAAAATGTATATTAAAATATATATTTTTAAAAAATTGAAATACATCATGCATAGGATATAAAATTATAAATAGAATTTTATCTTGAAAATTCGACGTAAATCATGGATTTCTAAGTAAAGTGGATTTTACATTTAGCATGCCTCAAAAATTTTCCAGGAAGAAGCAACAGCCACGAATAAGGTAAGTAAGAGAAACGTTCTCGTACAGAGAAACTTTCATAGTATTATCCGATATAGAAAACTTTTCATAGTAAGCTGCGAAATTACGCGTATTATATACGGTCAGACTTTTATTAATTCGACGATACTTATGCATATTCACATCCCACATTTGACGCTGTACGTAGAATGTCAATACAGGTCATGATTTACAGTTTCAATAACAGTTACAGCGATCAATCGGACAATTCGACGGATAACGCATGCAACGTCTCAAGCAGTATTGATCCGCTCCAGATTTATCGGCGATATCTCCAATAGCGTCGCAAGTGTTCCTGTAATCATTGAAACAAGAATCAGAGAGAAATTTTTGAAAACACGAATGCTAGAATGAAAGTCATAATCGTTTGATTCTTTAATCTCACTGGTCCGTTCAGATCTATTTAATCCAAAATGTAATTTATTTTCTGACTAATATTTTATTTAAAAATCTTTTTTCTGATATATATTTGATAACTTCGTCTGATAATAAAAAATAAAATCTTTTTCTGTGAAAATTTTTTATCTTTTATTTTTTGGAGCTTTCAGTCATATCTACCTAAACAATGTGATGGTATAATAAATTTGACTCAAAATGTAATTTATCTTATTAATATTTTATTAAAAAATTTTTTTTCTCTTATATTCGATAACTTCGTTTATTAATGTTAAAATCAATTTTCCGTGAAAATTGTTTAGTTTTTATTTTTTAAAGCTTTTTAATCACATTGACCCAAGTGATACGATCATACATAGTAAAGAATCGACTAGCGGGGATAATGCAATTCCGAGTCAATAACAATTTATTGCTTAAACTCGTGCGCCGATCAATTTAATAGGTACTCACAGGCAGTGACAGACACCAGGCGGACAGTTTGACGGGATGCGAATGCAATTCACTTGACACCAATTGGTCATATTCTGCCTGTATCGATAAGCCGCAGTTGGCTCGCACACTTGAACCCTGAAATCGCGAAACCCATGCACGTGCGTGTCGCATCGACAACAATCGAGCGCATCGAGCGCATCGAGCGCATCGAGCGCATCGAGCGTTTGACGCTGACACGCGCGCGAATTAACGTATCCTTTTAACACAGCGAGTCTCACCTCAATGGTCGTGCGAGCGGCGCGGTGGAGTATTTCGGACCTATCGAGTACAGCTCGTAAAGAATATTTTGATACAGAAATCGCGGCGGTATCCCACCGGTGCTGGTGACGATGCTCACGTCGGCGCAGTTGCGGAAAGTTTCCGGTTTACCGCATCCGACGGCTTCCGTACCGTTTTCACACGTGCCCCACATGTTTCCTATAATAGTAAAACAGACGTGATAAGAGATCGCCTTCGGAGCGACATAGCTCAGGGTAGCAAGATTAGCCAGTAGCCATTTTCATGTCAATAGCTAGTCATTTTGAATTGGTGACGTCATGTTATTTACCTAATTTAAGATGTAATAATGACGATATCTTTTTGACCAATTAATGATGTCATTAATTTATCCATTTCACGACGTCCCAAAAGAGCACACAAAAGTTAACAAAAAATAGTAATGACTTTATTTTGATTTTTAATTTCTGAATAAATATTCAAATTTTGCAACAAAAATCATCATTTTGATTGTCGTGACGTCAAAATAAAGTGATTTTGATTTTTTCTTAACTTGGTGCATTCCTTGGAGTATTCACAATATTACACTTATTGACGTCAATGGATGGCCAATTAACGACATATTGGTAACGTTATTAGTGATCAATTAATAACGTCGTTCATTTATACCGTTAATAATACGAAAATAATGATGTATTTTCGACGTTGGTTTATGACTGTGACAAGTCCATGTTATTTTTACAATGTTTGGACGTTACCTTTATCATAGACGTTAACTTTATGATAGAAACTAATCAGTGACGTCAAATAGACGACACCTTGCTACCTGGAAGAAACGGGAAGAGTAATATGCGATAAAATTTTGTAACCTGTGTAGTAGTTCCACTGTACGACGCATTGCGAGCACGTTATATACGGTGGTAACGTTACCATGTACTTAATGATGCCCTTCTTTCCTGTGTCGTGCGGAATCTCAAAACGAACGTCCTGCGTCCCGGACACGTACAAAGGATAACTGTGCGATTAAGGTGCATTAGCTAAAGCAGCAGTTGTACGTACTAGTTGTAAAGATCACTTACGAATCGAAACACTCCTGAGTTGCCTCGCGCGACGGATCGTTGTTAGGACAGATATAAATTTCAAATCTTCCGTAATGATTTGCCGTAAGTTCGATTTCCACCTCGATTTCCTTTAAACAGATTACACTGACATTTTATAATATAACGAGTATCATAAAGTATCCACAAAGAGGACCAGAAAAAGGACTGAAAAAAATGTATCAATAGTATCATTTTCATCGAAAATAATTTCGTTTATTCAATGACTCTATTAATGAAAATACAACAAATATATTATGCTCTTGTTTTAATAAAATTTTATTTCTTTCATTAATATACTGTTGTTGAATCGACAAGATTATTTTCAATTAAAATAATACCGTTTACAGCATTGTTTTTCAATGAAGAACAGTCAATGAGAGCCAAACGCAGATATCAGAGGGCAGAGTTAAAACATTTATTGTTGAAATATCATATAACAGAAATATCATAGAACGTTTTGGCTGTAATTTCGGTTTTTTTTTCAGTGCAATAAAAATTATACGATAAATGCCTTTTTATTTTTATTTTGATTATTATAAGTTTCAGCAGGTGATATTTTCTTCATAAATATAACGAAAATATAACTAAATAATTGTGCTACTTACAAAATTTGCGTGCATTACGTTGGTGTGCGAAAATATCAAAAGTTACATTACCTGCCCTAAGGTGTAGTGTCGAACGATGATCCCATTTGCGAACTCGCCACCGGCTTCGTGTGGACGCCGATTTGAATGATATGCGTCTCCGCAAACGCCGCACTTGCCTTTATTCTGCTCCCAATGAACTAATAAACAATAGCCATTGTCAATATTAGCTTTAATTAAAGCCGAACATGCGCGATAATTACAGTGAATTAATCGTAACTTGCGAGAACGGACCTGCGTAACCACCGCAAAAAAGCTCATTATCGTTGTAGTTGACGGGATTTGGATATCCAAACCTCCACATTGCATTTCTTGAAGGCGGATCCATTAATCTTCCATGGCTGTGGACGTCGAGTGCCTTTTCAAAGGTTCGTGACAAAAGGTAAGTTTGAGAGCGAGAAGTAATTCAAATAAAATTGCGTAAAAATGAAACTGTTACTCTGCACCTTGCTTCGATCGTGCTATACATGCAATGCCATTAAATGGGCGGCCTTGTGAACTTTTACTCGCGTGCGTGAGGTATTAAGGGCGCGTCTGTGGGAAAGTGCTGCGAAATGGCGAATTACACGAGATTGAGCGTATTTAAGGAGTATATTGAAAAACGAGTTGGTCGAACTTTCATTGCCATTGGCAAAAACAAGGCCTTTCGGACTTCCTTAAAACGTATATTTATAAAAAGGCCTCTGTACGATCGAGAGAGTGTGGAAATCCTTTTAATAATCTTAATGTCATTCACATAATTTGATTTTAAAAAAATCTTACTTGCATGAAGAAATGTAATACTACGAGCAGGATATTGTTTCGTTGATGCCTGATGATCATTTTTTTCCTGAAACCATAGTATTACAGCAATTAGTAAAGTATTCCTATTTATTCGTGTTCGGTCGAAGAGATTTGATTTTTAAATAATTGAATGGATAGTACATGTAAAATATAGTCTAGAAAAGCTATCATTCTTTGTTATAGACAGATAAAAACTCCATTACGGAACAAACAAAGCGATGCAGTGCATCATTCAACGTCGAGCTTTATGTTAACTCGGTCAATTATGAACTTCGTATTCATCTCGCATTTAAACTCCTAGGAGAAGTTTTCAGGGGGCATCTAAGGGGCGTGAAAACTTTTCCAAACTTGAATTAGGCATTGTGACCAAAACTTCAATCGCATAGTAATGAGTTCCGCCTTCGAATGATGGGGAATGAGATTACCAAGGAATACCCAAGATCGTGCCGGATGTCCTTGAATCAGCTGGTAGAAGCCAAATCTTGCGTAAGAGAGTGAAGCAACGTGTATTGTGCCAATGGTGTCGTTACGACAATAATGGCAGGAACGTCATTGGCGCTTATGTCACATATTATCAAGCGATACACGTAGCGTAGGATTAGGATCGGCGCCAAGGATCGTCTCGAGCATTTTTTCAGCGGATGGAGAACATAAATTTTTATGTTGATGTTTAGAAGAAATCTTAACCCTTAATACACACCTTTGAGTCATTCTGTCGTGTCCTGCACATTGTTTTTTTTTTCATTTTTATACAATAATATTATATACAACAATTGTATATAACAATTTATTATAAATATACAACTTTCTAAAGATGTCAAAATATACATAAAAATTGCTTAATAATTTTTATATACTTGTAAAAGTGATAAAAATTATGCCTAAATTCTAAGCAGAATCGTAAGGCTCGTAACATATTCTCGTAAGACTTGTAAGAATTTTTAAGTGCTTATACCTTTATACAATAATTTTGCAGACAGCTTCTTACTAGCCATAAAATTTACAAGAAATCGTAGATATGTATTTACGAATAATCGTACGTCTTACGATACATACGCATAAAATTAGAATACTAGTTATAAGTTCCTATATACAAGTTTTACGAGAACACATTACGAGTCTGTTTAGAATTGAATCTGTTTAGAACCCGGGCCATTCTAAGTCCTGGACACAAAAAATCCACCGTGTGTAATAAAAGGGTGCCAAAAACTAAGTTAATATTCATTTTCGATTAATCATAAAAATGTGATTATTTACACATGGATTAGCATATCGAATGGGAATGGAATTCGTTGACATGTACACATGTCATTGACAGCTGTTTGACACGCGATGAGATACAGGGTGATCTTAAGTGACAGCATCCATTAGGCTCTAATATGAACCATTTACGATGCCACAGTCTCAATCATCTGCTGAATTGTACGTTGAATTTTGATGGGATAAAACCGTAGATTCATCATTCGCGACAGATGCTTAGATTTGAAAATAGAAATAACGGTAATAAGTTCTACAACATTTTTTAACACGATGATATAACTGTAACCCTCAAACGTGACTAATCCAATATCTAATATACATATAATATAATTCTTATAAAATATTAATATTAAAAGAATTAATATTAATATTACAAATAATTAATATTGAAATTAATATTAATTGTATTAATCATTTTACTACATTTGATTTATTCTTAGAGTCATAAAATTATTTTTATTTTAATATATTAATTGTGTATACAATCCTTATACATATACTGAGAAAAAAATGCTGTTGATTCCATTAAAGTCTATATTACGGGCTGTCACTAGCATAAGTGATTAATTTATGTATATTTTTATTGACATAAAGACATAAATTATTATTTCAATAATCAAGGCCTTTATGTCAATAAAAATATGTATGAATTAATTACTTATGTTAGTGACAGCCCGTAATATAGACTTTAATTGAATCAACAGTATTTTTTTCTCAGTGTGTGTGTAATCATTATATACTTGTACATACAGACTTTATTCTTTGTTGGGCCTCAATCTTTTATTATGTGTAATAAATGCAGTTTATATAGTTGAATTGATCAAAAAGACTCCGCAATAGCAGGATTTGTGGAGCCTCAATGAGACACATTGCCCTGTAGTCCAATTAAAACGAAAGATTCAGCGAAAATAAAACAAACCCGGTTAACCTTCGCCGAGAGCAGCTGGTCAAATCGCAGTGCTAAATGAAAGAGAACACAGCCAATTCCCTTCGAAGGGAATTCTCCTGGAAGAATTCGCATGAGATGGACGAAGACGCGACATAATGGAATTCAAAGCTACATAGCGGGATGACGCATAAATCTAACACTTACAACGCAAGGCTGTCTGGTTCTGTCAACGATGTTCCTTCCCGATCTCTTTACCGCACCGTGATTTTAGCAAATTCCTACCACGCGAGAGTCAATTTTTACAAGAAGTGATGCTAATCGTGGTTGTAAAATGCGAAATAAATGGAATTTTGACTTTGGGAATAAACATGAGAGAGCCGAGTATCGTGCTGAATTCCTTTGCGAAGCGAATGACCGGGAACGATTCCGCGAGCCCTGATTAAATCAGTCATTTACAATTAATTCTTTGCCGACGTTATTCTCCACCTTCTTCCGTTAGATTTAACACCGTGGCAATTTATCTTTTTTTCACACGTAATCTTAAATTATGTTTATAACTGTATAAAACTGCCCGTTACCAAACTTAAATATCGGCGGCCGGACCCGATAGTTTTCTTTACTGGTTTAGTATCTCGATTCATAAACATATCAAGTGAGCGGGGGGCAAGAAAAGATAAACCAATAATCTATATATAATAATTACGAGCGATTACAAGGTATCGGCGTTTGAATCCTCCTCGTATCGTATTCTCTTCATACATATTGAGTCGGTCGCGCGATTCGAAAGTTGCAGTCATAAATTATGGGTCATTCGCAAGTGCAATTCGCTTTATCAGTTAATAAACTCGTGACATGTAAACGTTTGTAAAACCCTTGTTCCTCTGAAACTAATATAAATTCTATTAACTCTTGATACAAGAAACGGAATATAAACGCATAATACCTACATCGATAGGGCTCGCGAATGTGCATTAAATATCGTGAAGAGGTAATTTCTTGACGATAATGAACAATAAAAAGTAACGATTAATGGATGCTTAACAGTATTTCGATGTGTAATTAAACCGTGTTATCATTTGCATTTTCAATAAAATAAAAAGAATTATCGATGACACTCAAGAATTGACGACCTATCTAACTGCGAAATCGTTAAAATTGGGTTCGCCGGGTTGCACCGGTTTGAGAATACGGCGACATAGCAAAATAAAAGAGAGAGAAAGGAAAAAAGGAGACTGACGCACCTCCTGTTTCCACGTCAAGTCAAGGTCGCGAGAACGCCACAAATTCATTTAAAATCTGAAGACTAGAGATTACGAGAGCAATCAATTTTGAAGACGAGATTCAGTATCGCGAGCTGATTCGATCGACTTGCAAATATATGCGGGAGAATCAATACAGATATTGATAATACTGTCCAACATTATTTTTCAACACGAGTGTGAATAATTATTTGAGATATATTTTTGCCTGTTGAATACGAATCCGTTGTTCAAGTTTGGCTACCGCGTCACAATTTGAGGAAAAATAGTATTAAAAAATAATGATTTTAAAGATTTTCTTGATGTGTTGTAGTATTGATAGTAAATTGTTTTTAAATTTTATTAAGCTACGTAAAAGTACCAACTTTCAGCTTTAAAATGCATTTTCTTTTGTTTAGGTATGATTTTTCGTTTCCAAAAAATAGCGATTTGAAAATAGCTCTGTTCTCATATAAGACTTAATGGAAAAGGCATTTTATTCTATTTTAATTTTGCGTTATGTGAAAAGTGTTTTTATACTGACGTAGTATAATCGGATTATACAAAATAAAAAAGCAATATGAAATTGACAAAATACATTATATACACCAGAGAGCTTATAATCTTGACTCATTAAAGATTATAATCTTCTTACCTTTTCTTTTTTGTTAATTTTATATTGCCTTTTATACTACGTCAGTACAAGAACACTTACTTTTTATATAATGTAAAATTAAAATGGAATAAAATGCCTTTTCACGTATTAAGTGATCATCCTATGATATAAGAAAAGAGTTATTTTTATATTCTATCTCGAAAATGAAAAATCATACCAAAATGAAACAAAATGTATTTTAAAGCCAAAAATTGATACTTTCGCGTGGCATTAATAAAATTTTGAAAAAATTTATGACAGTGCTACAACATATATGCTACATTATATATGAAAACCCTCGAAATCATTATTTTTGCCTCTTTAACACCTCAAATTTTCCTCAAAAATCATGACGTGATAGCCAAATTTGATCAACAGATTCATTTTAGCAAGCAAAAATAAATCGAAAATGACAGAATGCAGGGCTCATCCCCGCCGGCTTCGTCCCGTACTAACAAATTATGAATGACGACACGTAGAGTATATCGGTACCGCAAAGTCATACTCACTCGAGTGCACGTGCTCGGCCTGATCGGATTGTTAAGCAGGTGAGAATCGACAGGGTGCTCTTTCGGAACGGATTGTAGGTTGTCACCTGGGAAGAGAGTTCCGCACGATCGGATCGGACGGACCCACTCGAGTGCGTTCACGCGAGTGACAATGTGCGTGCGTCGTGCACGGCCCGGAGCTGTCCAAAAACACGACCACCTCCAACCGTAGGCACAGGACTTTGAGGCGTGGTTTCCAGGTAAGTCTGGATGGGCCTCAGCTGTATAGTGGGGATGATCAGAGGCTGGAAGCTGGAAAATCCTCGATCGCGCGGTCCATTTGGCATTCGCTCGAAATTGTATCGTCGACCAGAGCGTATCCGGCGATTGTTCGCACGCTCGCACGTCCAAACACAAAGTTCGAACCATGAGAAAAATACGGTATCCTTAATCTGTCAAATAAGACTCGCTGACTGACAGATTGGTTTATTGCTTTCGTCGGAAACCCATCCAATCATCGATTTCTTTATATTTTGTCTCGAGACAAGAGCGATCGTAACTGGTTACTTGCCTTCCCATCTTTCGCAATGGGGTCAAGCGCAGCATAAACACTTTCATCTATATATAGTGAAGGCACGTGCCTACACAGATATATATACATCTATATATGTATACATAATTAGATCGTTCGGAGAGTTCGTTTCAATTTCACGAGCTCTCAGAATTCACTTCAATCAATTCTTCGTCAATAAGAAACATTCATTTTGGAGCAAGGGCATCATGCAGCTACCCGAGAGATGGGCCAAGGTCATTGAACATATTTGTAACCTAATCTTTTCCTTATTATCTCTTCTCCCATTCCTACGTTGAACTCCTCCACTACAAACGATATTCTCTTTATTTAGTCGTTATTATTCTTTTATCTTATCATTAGTTCGAAATAGAACGCTACTCTGGAAGATAGAAATTCTTTTCGTAACGCTGCATCTGTTATAAAAATTAATCTAACATCGAGATTAAGAACAATTTGTACTTTTAATTATTATATTTTTGGAACTCGATCAAGGTATTTACCATTATATCAATTCACTTTTATTACATAATATTAATATTAATACATAATTTATTTTCATCACAGTTTTTCAACAGCTTTTCACAAATGCAATTTTATCAAACATTTATACACGACGAATATTATACATTCATCGAGACTACTGAAAATTAGATTGTATTCAATCTGATTGGAGTGACTACGAGGTTCTTGTCAATTTGAACTACTACAATTTGAAACACATAATTTCAAGAAAAGTAATGTAAGTCATCAGAGTTAGAGTACAAGCTTACAATTAGTTTGATATTAATTAATAGAATATAGGTATGCGACTTTTGTTTAAACGTTTTATCCGTTACTAGGATATTTTTAATTTTGATATTAATTAGTAGAATTTAGGTATACACGGTTTTTACTTAAATGTTTTTTGTTAGAAGAAACGCTTTGAATCCGTTATTAGGATATAATTATTTATAATTTTTACTATCAATATTGAGAATGACCTAGTCGATGGTCGAAATGTTTTTTAATGTACATTATGTAAGGACGATTAAATAGTAGCAATTAAGAACTTGCTGTTGCTTTTAGCCCTTTTCTATTATACAAATTTGATTTTATTTAATTGAGCGTCGTTTTTTTAATATTGTGAACATATTTGCTTCAATAAAGTTACTCTTTGAGTAAAATATTGTGTCCTGAACTTACGTATAGAAGATTTGAAACGAATTCTCCGATAAACCTAATATATGTAGATATACAATATTTATAGCTGTATTGTTTAGTGGTAGCTAAATAACGATCGCCACGAAATTTAATAATTCTTGTGAATAATGTATGATAATAATAGAATCTCAATTATATCTCAATTAATTATGTATTCCAAATTAACATCAAATTAACATTAAATTACATAATTAGTTATGCGGCATAACTTAGCATCGTAAATGATTGCGATAAACATGTACGAGGCTCGTAAAACGAGGAACATTCAAAGGAAGACTTCTTTTCGGGGAATTACATGTACAATTTTGTTACGCATTTAAATGATACAACCAATGAGGAAAAAGCCTGAAATTACACTTTCACTTTCACCATGTCGCGCCACGTGGAACCGTTGGAATTGCAGTACTATTCCTGACACGAAGCGCAACGGTATTCGTTGACGGTGAAACAGACGTACAGACAGACCAGTTGTGCAAGCAAGGACAATTTGATACCTCGCATTAATCAGTGGCTGCTTTCGCAGTCGGAGCATCGCGAAAAGAGACCGATGTTTTTTTTTTTTTTTTTGCCTTCGATACCTTTCACACGCGCTGCCAAATATCTGCTGTACGTGCTGAATTTTTTTTTCGCACATCAGGTAGAATATTAATACTTGTGGTATTCGGCGCTCTGAAATTGACCGTAAATTTCTACGACGATATACATGAAAGGAGTTCTCTCTCTCTCTCTCTCTCTCTCTCTCTCTCTCTGTCTGTCTGTCTGCCTGTTTCTCCGTCTCTCTCTTTCTTTCGCTGAGCAGAAGCGGCTGCTCGAGCAACTCGCGCCCCCACGAGACTCCCGACTCTTTTTACTGTGAACACTATCAGCGCGTATCAGCGACCAGTACGGCTCCATCCCTTCGGCAGAGACGACGTTGCTGAGTAACCCTTGTATCCGTGCTCTCGTTTCAAGCGGAAATGCTCGTTAACAAGTATCACCGTGCGTTGAGTGGGCGAACCTCGCTCCGACAGCTGCTAAACGGTATTTATACTGCTTCATTCCTCTTCGTCAGATTCGTATAGTTCACATAATGAGTGACGAGAATCTATCCTGGAGCATGCCGCTGTATCGCGGATGCTGCGTGGACCGTGACAAAATCGATAAATTCATCCCGGCTCCAGCTGCTTCGCCGCCCCGCGAACCTTAAATCCCTACGCAGAGCAGCGATCGCAAAAGGCAAAAAAGTAGTGAATAATATTAAAATAGGAATTAATATATTAACTGTATCACAGTGCATTTTTAATAGATACTTTTAACACTGTATCTTTATTAAAAAATATTGACACCTTCTGTTTCTTTTTGAAATCTAATTAATTTAATCTTATTCAAAAGTTTAATTAAGTTAATCTTATTCAAAATCTTAAATAGCAGGGAAAAAGAATGTTTATTTTCATCATGATGTTGAATGTTGTAATTATGCTAATTTTAAACCGACTTTATAAAAAACACAGCTTTGTGTCAATGACAAATATTTTTTTATTCTTAAATCTTGATGATAAAATGGGCAATAAAATAATGTTAATATGAATTAATATTACGATTATTAAATATTTTAAGTCATTTTGAATGTTTTTAACAGTAGAGTAAATTAAATATAAATATAAAGTTTCAACGAGATGTGTGCAATCCAAAGAGGATATTCGTTATAATCTCTTTTAATTTTAAACAACTAATTCTTGATTTAAAAAAAGCAGAAAATTTTGGAATGCATCCAATAACGAAAAAAAAAACAAGCATCATCATTCTTGTCAACTTTGTGTTATTCCACATATTTGTACAATTAAATTCTATCTCGTGATATAAAGTGTCTCAGATATCAAACTGACGATCTGATATCTGAGATAGGAGAGCTCATCCAAAACATGTTATTTCAATCAAATTCAACACTAAGTTTGTCATACATATCTTGTAATCAGATATCATTAAATCAGAATTTTATCTTTCTCATTTCGATATCTAGACATGTAATGTATTGTTTTAAAAAAAAAAAATCTCTTTGTTTGTCCAACATAGAAAACGTTACAATCTCTATTTTCCTTATTCATACTTTACTTTTGTGCGTCTGCGGCTTTTATCCCACGTCATTGCAATTTGCAACATAATGATTTATGAGGGGTTCAAATACATAAAATCACACTATAATGTATCAAGCAATCATCCTTAACTACCGTCAATAGAACTGATCACCAGAGTTGTAGAACAATTTAGCGAGTTAAATTGTTTTTCTGCTCGGGTGTGGATATGTCAGTAAAATCCAAAAGCGCACACAAAAATTTATATCTGTAATATACACATATATGGTATATTTCTTTATAAAGGAAATATATATATATATATATACAGGATGTCCTCAAATTCGCAAATTAAAATTCACAATAAGAAAATTCCAAAAATAAAATGTATAATGGTAATAAGGCTCAACAAATTTAATATAAATGGGAAATAGAGCTACGAGCCAAGGTTAATATACATGGTCAAAAATAAAAATAAAAATAAAATAAACATACAATAACTTTAATCTAAATCAATTATGTTGGCGGAGGTACTGCGAGATGAGAGGGAAGTTACTGAATTCTAATTTTTAATTTTATATTGTTCAATTCTAACATTGAGAATGATCCGATCGAAACGTTTGTTATTGCCGACATTTAGATTAAAATTATTGTATGTTTATTTTATTTTTATTTTTATTTTTTAATTTTGACCATGTATATTAACCTTGGCTCGTAGCTTTATTACCCATTTATACCAAAAATAAAAATTATTTACCATTTTTCGAGCAGTAGTTTTTGAGATATAAAGATTTAAAACCATAAATCAATTAAACATTGCGATTAAACGGCTGCCTGTCTCGTAATTCGCCACGTGCGATAACTAAAGGCAATAACACACAAAACAATGTAAGGCGTTTTAATAATACTTTTAAACTTATTTTATCGAAAATTTCTTGCCGTGGTATTTTGATTCCTATAAATTTCGAGACAACCTGTATATTTAAATAAAATATAGAAATTTTTGCACACACACACACACACACACACGTAGAAATACATGTTTAAATATGAGTGTAATATTGTCGTGCAGGCGTTACTACGTGGAAGAGATGCTTAACCGGTTCGGTGCCGAGGGAACCTGAAGGGCCGGTAGTTACGACGGAAATACCGGGTCCTCGATCGCGCAGCTTGCTACAAGAATTGAGTTCGATACAAGTACGTCAGACCCTCTTGATTCTTCGGATGACATCATGGCATGACATTTTGTTATCAATTTAGTCACTTGCTATCCGCGACGATATTTTGAACGCTTCGCCTCGTACGAATTTCAATCTAATAGTTCAAGCTATATAGTTGTACTGTTATCATAGAATTGCTATATGTAGACTTAAATATACACATAAGATATAAGTAATAATGCCAAGTCTTTTGTAAATATACCAGAGACGAAATGGGTTTACAATGTTGAAATCTGTGACTTCAGCAAGCGTCTTCCGTACAATTCTTCGCAGACTATGAAAAATCCGCCGGTAATTACATAATTGACGTTGACGGGAATGTGTTGCTGGACGTTTATATGCAAATCTCATCAATGCCTCTAGGATATAATCATCCGGCGATGCTGGAGGCTCTCGCCGATCCCGTTAATCAAGTGAGTGATATAAAAGCACTTCGTCGCGAAGTACCGTATTTTTTTCATATATAGAATTTGCGTGCTAACTTCCTCTACAAGATGTATCACTTATACTTTAAGTATACAGTATTGAGAAGAAATTCTAATAATCGGATATTCCTAGAATACTTTCATATAAATTATTTTGTTTTACGTAGACGATGTTCAAGTTGCATGAAAAATAGTTAACGATTATGACTCTTTCCAGAGAATTATAGCGAATAGACCTGCTTTAGGTGTCTTTCCAGGAAAAGACTGGCCTAACAGATTAAGGGATGTTCTGCTTAAGAAAGAGGTAACAAATATATGCTGAAACTATAATTCGTTTCCTATCGTCTTTTATTTTGACGCAATTGAAAGAAATTGTTATTTTGGACAGTTGGCACCACCGGGATTATCACACATTACGACGATGATGTGCGGTTCTTGTTCTAATGAGAATGCTTTTAAAAACATTTTTATCTGGTACGCCGAGAAACAAAGGCAAGACAAACCGTTCACAAAGGAAGAGATAGAATCGTGTATGGTGAACCAAATCCCTGGCTCACCACGATATTCTATTATGTCCTTTAAGGGTCAGTCATTTGTTCGAGTGAAAACAAGTTTCATTCCAATTAGGAATCTTTATGAAATATTTAATATCGATAGGAAGCTTTCATGGAAGAACCTTAGGTTGTCTCTCAACGACTCACAGCAAGTACATTCACAAAATGGATATACCAGCTTTCGACTGGCCTATCGCCTCCTTTCCAGAGTACAAATATCCTTTAGAAGAAAACGTGCGAGAAAACAAACAGGAAGATAAGCGTTGCCTCGCAGAGGTATATTGTCAAATCATTATTATTTTATATTGACACTAGAAGAACCAATATTTCTCACTCACTAAAAGGGCCAAGTAAATATAGATTAGTATGAAAATAAAGAAAGTAATGGAAAATCAAATGTTTCATTAGCGTAAAGAACATAATTATTGAAAAGTCAAGACATCTCAGAATTCTACCTTTTACACAAAAAGTATGATATTAATCTAAAAAATAGAAATGATCAATATATATATAATGATTATTCGGAATCTTCTAATGTTAAATATCTCTTTGAGCGTTTCGCACGTAAGAGAAGATTTAAAAATCTTGATATTTTAGGTCGAAGAATTGTTTGAGAAGTACAAAAACGAAAAAAAAATACCAGTGGCTGGCGTGATAATTGAACCTATTCAAGCGGAAGGCGGCGACAATCACGCATCCCCAGAATTCTTTCAGGAACTTCAACGCGTGACGCGAAAGGTAAGGCACAGCTCGCAAGGCAATTGTCTTACCGTACGTTATCAAAAGATATATTGCAATCTCGCGTTAAAATATTTCAGTACGGAGCCGCGTTACTTATCGACGAAGTGCAAACCGGTGGTGGACCAACGGGAAAAATGTGGTGCCACGAGCACTTCGATTTAGATACTCCGCCCGACGTGATGACTTTCAGCAAGAAAATGCAATTAGGCGGTTATTATCACTCGGAGGATCTGAAGTAAATCTTTTTTTCAATGATAAAATAATATAAAATTATGTTTCAAGTATTAACGTATAATTACATCCTGCACGCAGACCGAAACTGTCATATCGTGTATTCAATACTTGGATGGGCGATCCCAGTAAAGTGATCCTCCTCGAAACGATTATAAAAACGATTAAGAAGGAGAATCTTTTGGATAGAGTTACGCGCGTGGGCAATTATCTGTTAAAACATTTGATAGACATGCAAAAGGAACATTCCAATGTAATCGGTGCAGTGCGCGGACGTGGGACTTTCATAGCGTTTAATTGCACTTCGCCTGAAGCGCGAGATAGCATCATCAAAAAACTTGCAACGAAAGGTATGGTGATGTTGCAACGTAAAATGTGAGCGCCAAGAATATCTTTAATGTTTTCGTATTTCCTTCTGTTCTTATTAGGTATTCAGACAGGTGGATGCGGTAGTCAGGCCGTGCGGCTGAGACCTGCGTTGACCTTCACAGAGCATCATGCCGATATATTTCTGGATGCGCTTCGCTTTGTTTTAAAACAATAAAAATCATCTTGACAATTTCTTGTGTCTTCCAAATCAGATGTCTTCCATATTGAAGTACTCGTGGAGATATATCGTGTGATTTACGAAAATATCGAAAATTCTATAAATAATCATTATTTTTCTATGGCAGTTGCATTATGAGGATACGTTACGAAAAGTTTATGACAAATGGTGAATTAATGACAATGCAGTATGACAAACTAAATGTAATATACGATACAACATTGATTGTCTTGTAAATTATAAGTATATATGAATGGTTCGATATATGATCCAGAAAATATGCAAAAAAAGTTATGATACAAATGTATTCTTTAAATTTAGAACAATAATGTTTTTATTGAGTAGAAATTCTACATCGATTATTTATATATTTCATATATTTCATATATTGAGCAGCATTTGCTATATTTGAAAAAATATAGTATAAAATGATGCTTAACAATCGATTGTATATTGTATATTAACTTGTAATACACAATACACAATTATGCGTAATATGTAATATACAATACTTGTATATTGTATAATGTATATTAAATAATAATATTGTATATTAACTTTTAGCAATTAATTGTTATGATTTATATTCTGTTTTATCTTTCTTTTATTATCTTTATATTTTTGCTATTATTTGTTAATTTTGGCTTCATTGACATAATCAGACAAATTATTGCAAAATTACAAAATGTCTTCCAAAACAACTGCCAATAAAAAATGTTTAAGCTAGATCCTTATCGACAAGTCTCAATGTCATTCATCTCGACATTTTTTTCAGTATTTCAGCAAAATGTTCATATTCTCGATGATGACTCTTCTGTGTCATGTAAGCTTTTGTCCTCATCTGAAAAGAATATTCGAAATAAAGATTTCAAAAGCAAATCAATATATAAAAAAATCTAAATCTTGATTATTCCAAATACATATTTACCGTCACTTTAGAATCCACCGAACCGTGTCGTTGTGATAAGTGCCACAAATTTACAGCCATGTTCGCTAATGCAATGTCTCGTAAATCTGCACGAATAATAAAACAATTAAACAGCTCGAGTGCCAGAGCTGATTGTTTATCGAACTGCTCGGTGGATCCAAGATATTTGAGATGACTTAAGATTTCTTCGACGATTTTTGAACATATTTTATTGACTTCACCGATAAATTTCTGATCCGATCCATATAATTTATCATTTGAGTCAACCTGAAATGCCATTTATGTGACGTAAATTTTAGATTATAATTAATTTCTCTATCTTTAAAGTATCGGAAATATGGCAGCTATTTATTTGCCCCTTCAAATGTGCGCAAAAGCATGAAATACCTTATCGATATGGTACGGATAATTTTCCTGCGCTACCGTTGAAAGAAGATCAAGTACACGTAAATATAAATATGGTTTGGTTGAGGTATTCTCCTCGAAGTAACGTTGAACTGCATTGAGTAAGCCTCTCATCAAATACAGTACGCCATGCTCTGGACTATCCTAATACAGAGCAATCTTAAAATTATAAAATTAAAAACATAGCATATATGTATATCAGTATACTTACGGGAACTACTAACAATGTTGACAAGAAATTCGATAAGTATGAGAGCAAATATGGCTGCGAGCTTTTCTGTCTTCCATCGATGTCGATGGTTTTTGGCATTTCCGGAACTAAACTTAAAGCAGCCTTAAAGCAAGCATCGGCTGAAAAATGCCGGTTTACGCATATAAATCAATGAAAAAAATAAAAAATATGTTAATGTTAAAACAAAATTAATTCGATTCGCACCTTGGCCTAGACATTGATTTAAAAGGGCAACCTGTCCAGACAGTAGATATAATTGAAGGCGTGTATGGACTAGAGTTAACGATGGTATAGTGATGAAACAGAACGCAGCACAGGCACGTACAAACGCTGACGTTCTTCTCGTGTGATGACCACGTACTATCTTCCTAGTATCAACTGATAATCTATTCACGCACTGAGCGCAAATAAAAAGATACTTTATTGCCGCTAAACCTTTTTTCTTTATGTAGATCAACAGTATAAAAGGAAAAATTATTTATGCGTATCAAGTAGAATCATATATGTATCACATACTTGTACAAGTTGTATATGAACGCTATCAAGATTAGGAAATGCTGCCCTGGCCTCTACGTAAAAACTAAGCTGCTTCTCAAAGTCGCGACCATAATCTACTCGTTGCACTAGTCCGCATATTAGTTGTCCGATCTGTCGTTTCTCATCTTCGACGGTCAGAGCACTGCATTGATTTGTTTGATTTTAGAGATCAGGATAAACTTTAATCATGAAATTAAATTGACATACCTAACGGAATCGTGCATTATTCTTGCAATAAACATCAGAGCGTTTATAATAATAGGATCCGTAATAGGTCCGTTTTGCACACTTAATCCTTCTATGACAGTTTTACAAACTTCAACTTTAACACTTTCCTTGTGAAACAAGTCAATTAGAGGTAAAAAATTATCCTACAAACGTCAAATAATTTATAACAGATTGAATGTTTTAAAATTCTGTGAATAAAATATGAATAATGTGTGCGTTTATAATAGCGCGGATAGTTACCATAGCAAGCAGTGATTCAAAATCTTGTGTGTGAGCAACTATCTTCTCAATAATATTTTGCAATTGTGGATAATAATTTTCGAAGGCTTTATTCGGTCGTAACCGATCTATTATTTTGCCAAAAAATAAATTTAGTTCAATTACCTATAAACATATATATGTATAATAATAATAATTTAATTTCGTAAAGTATAATTAAATATCATTTGTACAGACATAACTTACAGAAAAGTGTATAACAGTGAACTGAATCCAGATCTCAACGCAATGCATGAATTTGTTGGGATCTGTGAGGTCCGTTATGTATTTCCATATCACGTTAAGCACCGATTGACAGTCTTCTTTCGGCGGAGATTCTCGTACAAGGCATTCTCCCAAACTCCGATATAAGAGATACTGAGGATACCCTATTACATTAACAAGAGAAAACGTAAATTAAGAGTGTTACTATTCTTCACTTCATTTTTTTAAATCTCAATACCATCGTCTTCACTCGCTACTATTAAATTCACAAAGTCCATAGCACGTGCAGCAATGTAAGTAGGTTTAAATGCAGTCAACACTGTATTTAATAATAACGATCTGAAAGCATATACATGTCGATTAGATAAAAGTTAAAAATTAAAGATAAATTAAAAATACACTTTTAAAATATATTTACCCGTTCTCTTGTTTTTTACAACGAGATAAGACCTCTTCGAGAAGGCTCTCGGGCGATGTCGCCACTAAAACCTGTACGATCCAATCCAAAGCTGGCGAATATAAATTAAGATACGAATGAAGAGTAACATTTTGCTTCACTATTTCGTTTCTCACAGCAGTCCCAAATAGCTGCTGATACGTAAAAAGAAAGTCGTACAGGTTTTCCCTCACGAATTCGAAGTCTGATGTTTTGTTCAATGCCAATCCCACACGACATAAATAACACCTCGCGTAAACTGCTATCAATGGATTTCCGATACCCCTTATCATACGAGTTATACGTAACAGAGCAGTATTAAATTCACTAAAATGAAAGTATTACTTTAATATTTTAATTTTCAAGTTATTACAATATTACAAGATCTATAATAGTGACGAAAGTCTTACCTGGTCGTTAAAAAACTGTAAGATTTTATTATCGCCATTTCTACATAAAGACGCGGTACTAGTTCCCGTATTGAAGCTATCTTGTAAAACCAATTCCGACACGTCTCCTTCGCATTTTCAGGAACCATGTCGGGTGTAAAATTATCGGGCAAGCTCGTGGGTACTTTACTTCCTGGTCTAAGAAAAAAATATTAATATCAACAACTATAAATAATATTTGTAACTGTTTGATAAAAAAAAAAATATAAAATGCATACAATTAAAAAATAAGGGTTTTCTTATATAATAATTACTTGTAGTACTCAGCCTTCATTTTCAATCTCTCATACACAAGTTTTCCAAAGATATCCAAAATATCTGTGATGAGAACAAACTTGCTCGGATAAAAAGCCATTACGGACGTATCTACTAATAATTTGGCACACTGAAATAATTTAACATTAATTCCTAAATCGTAAGCTTTTTTTGTCCTAAGTTCTCTCATAAAAGCTAATGAATGTATCAAAACCTGTATTGCAATTTTGAGCGCCTTTACTCTTTGGTCGGAATGCCACGCTTGTACTAGTTCATTGTTTAATTGTTCGATTCGTGCAGTGTATTGTTGCTGCGACAAGTCCAACATTTGTCGAACAGAACCTTCCTCAAAATCGTCTAATTGTTCAAGTCGTGTTTTTACTTTGTCGACCATTGGCCCACTCGGCTGAACTTTCACTACAACTGTGACAAAGCAATATTGCAGCAATTTAAAAAGCTATTAATTAATAAGCAATTTAAAATAAATGATACTGTAGTTAAATATTTCTTCATGAATTAAATTAATCAATAATCTTTTTAAAAAAAGGTACCTTTTTCACCACCTGGTAAGAAACTGGTGACAATCGATAATTTTTCAGAGGTTGTATATTTACTTAGTATAGCGGAACGTCTAACAGACCATGGTTCTACCAATTCCTCTGCTGTATCCTTTGATTTTTTACCCGTAGGTGCAACATTAGAATAATCCCACTATGACACAGATAATATAAACTTTTTATAAAAATAATAAAAACATAATTAAATCATATATTACTTCGTCTGCAGCCATTTTAGAGAGAGGATCCAATTCTTCTCGAGCAAACTGTGTAAGAGGATCAGAACCGTCTAGGGAAGGATGACTCAACAATGGATCACTCAGTGGATTTGTAGGAATCGATGCGTGCGTTGGTGTGGGTGTTCCAGTGGAGGAACTGGTACTTGTACTCCGCAACGCACTGCGTCTAGCTGCGCTACGTCCATCGATCAGCTATAAAAAAATAAAACATCTATCAAAATTTGTTCATACATGATAGAATACGAGATAAAAATTGAAACATAGGTCTGTTCGTGTTGCTTGAAATATCCCAAAATTTTTGCATTTAAAATGAGAAACATATATTCTGGCGTTGAAGCAGAGAGAAAAAGCTACTGAGAGCAAAAAGTGCAAGCAATATGAACGGACCTATTTACAAAACAGTACTCAAACTATTAATTCTTACAGTAATTACAACTGGTTTCAAAGGATGTTCCGTAGCTTCTTCTAGGCATGCAAACTTTACAGTCCCATATTCCATGGGTTTTGATATCCTGTAACAAAATTAATTTTTTGTATATAGTTCATTTTCTTATGTTAGAAGAAAATCTTATTATTGCAATAATGATATCATCTGCAAAATACAAACTAATAGTAATATTGTATCAATGTTGAAGGCTGCTTTCCTTTTAAGAGACACAATCAACACATATATCGGTTCATTGTTATTATTCATTGAATGCCAAGAAGGATAGAGTAATGTTTGTGTCGACTGTATCACTAAAAGAAAAGCAACCAAAAGATATGTTTTCTATGACAGAATTAGTGTACACTTTGGAGCTTGAAGTGAGATAGATATATGTTTGACGAAAGCGAGAAAGATTATAGTTCTAGTGCAGGAATAACAAGCAGATCTATAATTTTCTACTTTCTAAAACTTTCAGGATAACTTTTGATAACTCTGAATAATAAAATTTCATTCTTAAAGACTAAAAATTAAGCTACTCCTTCTTAAGACAGGTTCAATTTTTACTCTTTTATAGAGTGAGACTCCACTCCAAAGAATTTAGAGAGTACTCAACAATGTAACTGTTATGTTCAACGTGTGTCATATTACAATTATATCGTTGAAGAATTACAATATTGATGTAATATTACTGTTTGTGTTCTGCGGGCAGAAATAATAGACACTTGAACGAAAATAAATTCTCTCACCATTCTATCTCCGTCATATTTTTCACTCTGAGATACTTTTCTCAAATCAGAAGTAGAATCACACCGTGTAATCCGGTATCACGCCAGATATTGTACGGTTCATCATGCGGCTCCAGAATCTGACGTTAGAAAGCCGACACCCGACACGGATTCAATGAAACGTCAACTAACCCTCGTGCAAATCGGGCTGGTCTGGTCGAGCAAAGTACGGCAACGGTGGAACTTGGAAGCATCGACCGAGCCGAACCGAAAGGCGAGATCCTGCACGGATATGGGACAAATTCGTCCATCACGAAGCACGCTTATTGGTCGCCCAACGGGAGGCTCCTAGAAGTCCTATGTCGTTAACGTAGATTAACTTCATTTTTATTTTTTTCTAGTTTGAAGAATTAAGTATAAAGTTAAAGTTTATCTACAAGATTAAAGATAATCTACATTGATAGAAATAAAGTAGAGATTTTTCCAAATCCTGATCACCCCGAAAAACGTCCATTTCCGTTAACGCGCGGCTTCAGTCTCACGAATCTCCGGGTTCGCCTCGCGGCGAATTCCGAATTCTGGAGGATTCTGGAGCAGCTCCGAGCTCGTGGAATTGCTCAATGAGAGTCGAAACGTCGAAGGTTCCAATGAACCGCCAATTCCGCTTATTTGAGTACCTCGCGACGCAGGGCAGCACCGACAACGTCCCCAGATTTCGATGACTGCACGGCGGGGCGTGCTGTTCTCCAATCTCCAATTCTCCACTCCAGTCCTCGCGGTTCGCAGCACACCACAATTCGCACGCCGCACGCGAGTTACGGGAATTTCTGCGGAAATTCGCGACGCATCCGGGCCATGGACGAAGTTCTCGAGAGCTGGGAGCAGATTGAGGAGTCCGGAGTAAGACACATCCTACAATTTTGTTCTCCAAATCGGAGTGCAAGACTGAACGGTCTCGCGTTAACCTATAACCTCCTTCGAGCTCCGAAGTTTCCGTCGACGACGAGAAGACTTTCCGCGGTTTGTCGTCTCACGTTTTCTCGCTTTGGAGCATCCCGACTATCGCGCTTGTATTTTTCGTTGTTTGTACATCGTGATCCTTAATTGATAGATTGATTCACCCGAGTTAATCGTAGTACTTTATGCTGCCATAAGGACACGTTTTTTGTACGAAATTCTTTTCTTAAATTCTTTCCTTTCCACTCCCGGTCGATCTCGTTCATGGAAATTATTTATTGTTATATGATATAGAAGAGGGATGAAAATTCTGATGGCTTTTAGGCACTCGACAAAAGACTGGAGGCCCTTCGGTTGAACACAGTAGAGGAAGAAATAGAATCTTCTAGGTAGGTTTATAGGTGAACGTTTCTTGAACTCGTTTCTCCTTCATGCTTTTAAGTCATTTAAATATTTCTGAAGAAAATATTTCTGTCATTTATAATATACAATGTATAGTTCATGTGTTCAACAATGTTTTGGATATAGAACCAGTAACGATGCCAACACAAGGATGATTATATTAGGGGAAGATGGCCTTAGATCTCAATACGTACCTCCAAAACCCATGGTAAAGATATTAAAGAGACCTACTGCAGATTCGCGGGGTAGCGGCGACGGCCCGCTGAACGACGATAAACCTAAGCAACCTATTAAGTCTCTTAAACAGGTATGTAATTTAGGATGCTTACCAAGAGACACACGATGAATTTGGTTACTTTGTTACACTAGAGGTGCTTTAGGAAGAGACACAATGATACAGTATATAACATAGTGAATTACTTTATTTTTGTTTAATATTTGCAAACAAGGAGTGTTTTCCATTTAGTGACACAAACATCATTTTATCTTTTTCGACATTCAGAGAGTAACAATGATAGAACGACTTGTATCATCAAGTGGAAAGCACTCAAGGATGTAATTAATTTATTGTGTTACGCTGTCATCTGTGTCTTTTGCTGGAAAACACTCTCTATTAGTATATATTAAAGGCTGCTTTATATAATGTAAATGCATAAATCCAAGTGGAATAATATAATCAACTTTGACAATGAAACAATATATGTACCCTCTGTTAAATAACGCAATAATATCATTATTGAGTATTTAATCATTTAAAATATTTATATACATATATGCTTTTACATTTAACCTAGTTAATTTAATATATAGCACCTTTTTAGTATGTACTAGTGTAATACAATTGAATTCATTAACAGACACAGTATAATACAGTGAATTAGATCTTATAACAGTTACACTCTCTGGCCATAAGATGACAAATTTTTACCATCATTGTTAACTTTAGTAAGTTAGACTGAGTAAAGTAATATTTAGAATGAAATAGCATGTATAAAAAGAGACAGTATATACCTTTCTCTCTCGCTTTTTGTTTTGCTTTAAAATTGCTTATAGTCAGAGTCTGTTGTAGGGTCCCTCCAGTGAATCATTTCATCTTTATTTAACGTTGGTAAACAACTAGGATATAATGATTCTGTGTTATACTGTATCATCTGTGTCTCTTGCTAGAAAACATCCTTAATTTATCCATAAAACCCTGTACTGTCGAACGTAATAAGAACGCAATGGATCGTCTTAGCGGGAGCAAGAATATGCGGAAGCACGTAGGAGGATCCTGGGGGAAGAGAAGAGTCCGGAAGAGAAGACGATGCAGGAGATCAACAGAATTCAGGCAAAATCGAGCACGCCGAACGGCAATAATTTTCCTAGCAACGTCATTCGTATGCCTGCCGGTCCGGACGGTACCCGGGGCTTCAACGTACGCAGGTAGCGCGTCTTCCGATTGACTCTTTCCACCCATCTTCTTCCTCTCCTTCCTACTCGCTGCCATGGGGAAGGAGAACGGCTATGAGGCCAACGACATAGAATAACTTCGCGCTCCCAACTAGAGCGAACAAGATATTCTCGGAGCTGCGTCCTGCGAATTGCCATCATGCGTAGACGCAGCCTAGCAAGGATCGAGAGAAAATGGACTTATTCGAGTGAAAACGAAATGCCGATGTCATGCATTCTGTTGGTGCTCTCTTACGTGACAGATCGAAAAATAGAAAAAAATAGGAAAATAATTATATTTATGTTTATATATGTATATATACTTGTATGTATGTGCATGCTGGTATAATTATTTTTCTATATATTTTTTCTATATCTTTATAAAACGAAATTGCAATTCGAATGTAATGGAACGGAGGCGTGGATTTGTTGAAAATGAATTGCTTCAGTTTGTAAACTTGTACGATAACTGAAAGTATCTAACGTGGATTGTGTAATAAGTATCTTTGGACTGTGTAATAAAAGAACTCCTTGTATATACACACATATATTATACACATGTACAAGTGACAATTGTATGCGATATGTGAAACGTTTTGTTATTAAATCAAAGATACTTTTAAACAGAGATACCTTTCATTGACTTCAATTTCGATATGATAGATGTAAATGTGATATAGATGTAAAAAGAGGGAAACTATTTTACAATTTTTTATGTTGAATTGTTTAGAGAAGCGCAAATGTATGTATTTATTGAATTGTTTGTACTGATAAGTTTATAAAAAATCATGTTTCAATTACCCAAATTCTTGTGCCGTGAGGCACGCATTGTTTAAATTTCTTTGAACGATTACAACACCGAGGTGTCTTCTTGAACCTTCTTGAACAGTTATTAATTTATTAAGTCGTGACTCACGAACGTCTAGACGTGGATTGACGTGGATGTTGAATGTGAAGAACTTGCCAACTCCGAATTATATCAAAAATGAATTTACGTTACTTACTGGATAGTAGCCGTTCAACCGGTTCAACATGATAACTGATAACGTTCTACGCGTGCGTATATGATACTTCGCGCGCGCGCGCGGTGTGTGTGTGTGTGTGTGTGGTGTGTGTGCAGTGTCACAGTGTATGTACAGCACGCTCAGTCGCACATGTGCATATGCGTCATGGCGCATGTCAAATCGCATGTCCGCCACTATCAGCTCATCTGGCTCGACAGATATTTCTCGCGGTTTTGAAATGATGCTCGCGAGTTGCCCGTGGAAATAGGTATCCCAGGTCTGCCAGAAGTGCCGCGTCATTGTCACCACCGGAGCCGTAAGGATGGCGGAATCGAGCGGGCCGATTCTTCACGTCATCGTCGTCGGGTTTCACCACAAGAAAGGCTGCCAGGTAGAACGACAGGCCAGATTAACCTGCCTCCTCGTTACATCGACGCTCTGCGCGTTTCCAATCACATCCAACACGTCCTAACGTAATGTCACCTTTTAGGTTGAATATTCGTTTCCACCTTTGGTGCCTGGTGCGCCTAATGAATGTCCATTGGGATGGAAGTATCTGCCCACTCTCGCTCTGCCCGACGGTTCTCATAACTACGACGAGGACACTGTCTATTTTCACTTACCTAGTCTGAACGATCCGAAACAAACGATATATGGCATTTCATGTTTCCGCCAAATACCTGTGGAGGTATATAAAAGTATTTTTTTTGTGTTTTAATACCTAGACAGTTTTAATACTTGACATCCTATGGACATCTTGAACGTCCCTATAGGACGTAGAGATGTCTTCTGGATGTCTTTAGTTAAGACATTCCTTGAAGATCATACACAAGTATTAACTCGGAATAAATGTAAAGTAGAACGTTACTGTGCTTGCAGAAATTAAAGAATCGCACGTCCGATATAACGAGAGGTACTGTTCAAAAGTCGGTTTGCGTGCTGAGTACTTTGCCTCTATATGGACACATTCAAGTAAAAATGGCCCTGATAACGCACGCATATTTCGAAGAAGGGGATTTTAGTAAAGTGTCCTTACTGGAGGATACTTATCATCATCTTAATTCTTGTATGAGCGGCGAAAGTCAGATACCGCCGCAAATCTTTGTTGGTAATTATCGATCAATGAATTCCCGTGTTTAGTAATAATTGCCATCTGCATTATACATATATTAATTATTTACAGGTTTGTCTGCGAGAGATTTTATATTGCAATTCCGTCATAAAGTGTTGCTCTTGTTTAAATTGCTCCTGCTTGAGAAAAGGATAGTTTTTTATCAATCGCCTGTGCAGCCATTGTGCGCCACGATATTGACTCTACTGTCACTGTTCCCAGACATGATCGAACATGGTCTCCAACAAGCGGCTTGTGTGAGGTATTATGGAGATACTTTAATTTTTTTTAATAAATATATCAATATGTTAATAGTAGACTGATAAATAAAATCCTCTGCTTCAGACCATCCAGGCCGATGTCTCCGATTCCGACTTTCGATGAGGAAGAAATCTCGAATAATGTCGACGACTCCAACTTGTCATCCACTCATATCGTCAAAGACAATATATCGAACACGAGTCACGAGCAGTGCAACGATAACAGCAATAGAAACTCCTTGTGCATTAACGACAACAAAACTATAGAGTCGATGGAGGGCAAATGCTTGGACGGGTTGCAGCATGTAACTTTACAGAAGAATAACAACGACAATGAAAATCTGAATATGAAAGTTATCGAGATAGAATCGGCACAAGAATGTACCGAATCTTACCTGGAGGAAAGCAATTCTAAATATTCGCCAAAGCCAAACGATAATGTACACAGGGTACACAGTGTGAACGCTATCACACTAAGCACTGGTGACACAGATAATAGTTTACCTCGTGACACGAGTAGCGATGCGCTTTCTGACGCGAGATTGACGAATAACATCACGCAAATCGCGCACATTAATCCAGAGTTATGCGGCCTACCTTTGGAGTTATTTACGAAGGTAATGATACATGATGTATTCACTACGGATATATCATTCCACGTTTTGCAAAAATTTTGCATATTGCATTTCGAACATTTTATATATTGTAAAATATGTAATTGTTCTAGGGATATCTCTGCTTACCTTATCTATCTTTGCCCTATTTGGATCTCTTGGGGGACGTTAATGTTAGAGGATACATAGTAGGTGCTACAAATGTACTGTTTAAGCAAAAAAAGCAGCTCATCGATGTGCTAATCGAGGTAATCTAAATAATGTTAAACGTATATTCAAATATAAATGATTTGATTTATAATCGCTTACTCTTTACAAAAGGTTGAAAATACGCGGATAGAGGCGACCGATCCAGAGCTGAGGCGGCAGCTGCATCTCACCACGGAGGACTTGAGATTCGCCGATTACGTCGTAAGGCACGTAGCCGAGCCTCGGAAGGATATTTTTCTGGACGGGGTGGGATGGGAGGGCGGCGACGAATGGATCAGAACACAGTTCCGGGTGTATCTGTTGAGCATGCTGCGTACTTCCATGCAACAGGATACTCGTCAGTCGGATCATTACAACGCAGCATTCATGTCCGCGTGGCGCACTACAAATAATTACAAAACGTGGTACAATACGAGCAAATCAGAGATACACAATATAGAACCTGGGCACCCATTCGCTGGTCAGCTGTCGGTACAAGATATGAAATTACGGTTATCACAGTAAGTAAATTTCATATATGAAATATAAATTTATAGTGCAAAGGAAAAAAAAATAGAACGAATTCAATCCATTGTTTTTCCCACTTCACTATATTTAATTTTAATTAAGAGTATAGTATTTAAGAAAATAAAAACCTCGTTGTTTTAGCACGATGCAAAATACAGAAAGCGGCAGAAAGTTGAATCAGGCAATGGCAACGACTGGACGCGCAGTGGCCACCACTGGAAAAGCCGTGGGTAAGGTTGCATAATTTATTTATTTAAATGTAAGCCGGATAATAGAGCATTTAAGTGTATTGCCAATTTCTGAATACGAATATTTCGTAAATTGCATATTAATACGTGTTTAAAAAATATACGTATTTCTTTAGATTTATTATGTTCTATATTTACATGTACAGGTTTGAATCTAATTATATAAAAAAAATCGTAGTTGGGAATATTAAATCAGATGTTCAAGTTAATTTCGCTTAACGTCTGATGCGATCAAATTCGCGTGTGTACGCATAGAAATATTATTCTTGGATCTAACAATTTACAAGGGGGAGCACTGTCGCAAGCGAAAGGGGCATTCTCAAACTGGTGGACCACGCTAACGACAGTTCAACCGGTCGATGAAGCAAAGATTGATAATCAAACGACAAACAACCATCACACAGTATCCAGCGTCATAGACAAAGAGTCTGTCGAAGACGAGGAGATGAATATCTCTACTACTAATAACGCGGACTTTACCGTAGATCTTGATTAATATGGAAACGAAAAAAGGATGGCGAGTGATCGAAGTTAAAAATGTAAAAGTCGGACAAAGTTGTTTGGTAAAGATACGTAAAAACTGAAACAAAGGATTTCTTGCAAGACTCGTGCTTGTTAAACGATCGAACTTTTCAAAGCACTTTAGTTTCAGCGAGAGAAAGTATAAAGTACGAAATTAAAATTGCGTACGTACAACAATACGTACTATATTAATGTGATATGCAGTTTCGCAAAGAGATTTTTTTTAAGCTGTCGGGCAAATTCTAGAAGCTAAGCCGATATATTGCTGATTTAAGTACAAGTTTTTGTAATTTTCGCTGAATATTGTATATATAATTTCTATATGGTTTATACACGTAAGATATGTGATATAATTTCGTTACAAAAAGACACGCAAATGTCGCAAGTGGTTTTTTATTCTACTTTTTCAATGTGTTGCACGTAATTAAGCGACGCTCGAAAAATTCATCAACTTTAAACCTTAAATAATAGAGAAAGCATTTTTTTTATCACAAATCTTACCTATTCTTACGAGGGCTATTCTACACATATCTATATTACGTACAGTAACATCGTTTCGTTTATACATAGAGATATTCTCGCTTAAGAAGTACCTGTATCCTCTTTGTACATAAAAAGTAGTGCAGAATACACGTACATCGCGATTGTCATGATGATTTCTCGCCCGAGCTTTGTGTATTATTTCGAGTCGACGAGATCTTTAGTCTCATTTATTGCTTGGACTGGAAGAGTACATTCTTTTAGACGCGTCAAAGAAACACGAGAAAGAGTGGCATGCTTGATATACGTCACAACGTGCGTTATCGATCGTGGTAAATTTCTATCTAGCAGGGTTTCAGTATTTTGTACTGTCGTGAATAGTGGATTACATGTAGAGGATGGGCGGAAAGTTCGGAAACTGGGACAGCCGATATCCGACAAGACATAAACATTGTACATTGTTCCATAATTCATTTCACTAAGGCTAATCCTGTTATTGACAATATTGCTACCTCCATTTATTGTCGAGATTACACCGTACGATTAGTTCTGTGTATTACATGACGATCCCTTGTAATTCGATAGATCGGTAATGAAAGATCTAAATCATGATAGATAGTTGTTAAATCGATTGTATCCTTATATCCGTCGGAATAAATTGTTAGTTTTACCATCAAGATCGTGGACGATCATTCGTGGAATGAAGAGCTGCCGTTAATCGTAGCAGAAATTACGATTCAATTAAGCTTAGAGCACACGTGTAGATCATTTATAGCGTTATTAGCGTAGACATTACGATAACATACGTATATCTGATTAAGGTAAGGTTTTCTTCGCCACGATATTTGTAGTTACATGAAGAATGTTTACGTAGTAGTATTATTACTTTACGATTCCCCCCTTTGTAGAGCTTAATCGTACTTAATACTCGTCCTATTTGTTTTTGTTTTTTTATTAAGCGAGTGAATCTCAAACGGCCACATTTGGCGCTGAATGATGACTTTTGTTGCAGATGTGAAGTCGATCTGTTAAATTTTATCTTAAGCTGTTATTTAATAGAAAGATGTACGTAAGAATTGTGCGATCTGTTTATTTTGAAAGCGATCGAGAGAATATCTAATCTCACAATTTTATCTCATTTAAATCTGTGCTCGAACACACATACCTATTATTTTTTTTCCCCTTTCTCTTTCCTAGAATAAACAGTTCGCACGCTAGTCTAGTTTATTTAATTTATTATAAATGCATCTTTGTGATATTTAGTTTAATCTACAACTCGAATTCTCCGAAGATTCGGTTTTGAGGTACGTCTTTATTTACGTAAGTAAGATGTGCCAAATGTGGAACGTGTACATTTTAAGAGGAAATATCGATGTACGAAATGTATTTTGCAATTAAGCGGCGCGATGCAAAACGATCAAGCTGCTAATAAACAAAATCGTCACTGTGAACGTTTAATAATTTTATTGAACGTTTAATAAAATGACCGTCTTCGGTAAATGTCGGTTTTCTCAATTGCCATTAAAGAACAATTGCGAATTTTCTGCGAATGACTTGGACGATAACATTATGTGGACGATGAATTTTGCTTCGCGCTCTCTTTAAGATTATCGTATAGAAAAGGTAGTCACACTTTGTACGTAGACGTTTTTAATTAAAATTTTTATTTATAACACGTGTACATACATTTTATTTATTACAAGGTATATTTTGTAGCGACGTCTTTTTTTCACAAAACTGTAGAATACTTTAATACTTCATAATCTCATTAAGATTTTCTCTTTACGATAGAAAATTATACATGAAGGCGCGCGTGCTCTTGTATCTATGTATCAAAAACACGAATTCTAGTTGATTTATCAGCGATCGAAACAAAGATGTTAGAAAAAGAATAATTCGGCGAAGAATAATCCGCACAGCTTTAGATGTTATATTATCGCGAGGGGAAGTTATTTAAGAACCTCCCTCTCCATCCCACACCAAGTTGAATATAATTGAATATGTTTTCTATATTTATAAAACGCGAGTTTGTACAGCTTACGAAAAAAAATGTAAGAAGTCGGAGCGTCACACGATCTGGGAAACGACTTATTATACTGTAATTGTATCCTATGACTGTAGTACCAACATTCGCCAAAATATTAAGAAATAATATATCTAATTCTGAAAGTGTGTTTTTAGGTGGAGTCCTTCTTGTACGACGAATTATCGTTAATGTTAATTGTGTATTTCTATCAATGTAGAGGTCTGTCCTTTTCAAAGAATAGTTTTGAATGCTTAACTTACTTTTTAGCGTCTTCTAGTTCTAAGAACTAGATAAAGAGTAGATTATAAATTGAAATTGATGTTTATCTAAGGTCTGTCCTTTTTAAAAAATATTCTGAATGTTAACTTCTTATCCTCTTTTAATTTTAAGAATTAGAAGAAGATAAAGAGTAGATTAAAATTGAGATAGAATCTAAATTCTATTAATCTAAATTCTGTATATTTTCGAAAGAAGTTTTAAATGATGTTTAAGTTACTCTTTATTTTTTCTAATTTTAAGAACTAGAAAAAGATAAAGAGTAGATTATAAATTGAAATTAAAATCAATCTAAGGTTTACTTTTTTTAGAAGAATATTCTAAAAAAGGTGTACATTGATATAATAAGTTAAAATGTAACAAACTACAATATATTTGTTTTCGTTCAGAACATTTTTCAAGAAAGAATAGACCTTGAATTATTTTTAATTTAATTTACTCTTTATCGTTTTTTCTAATTCAAGGAACTAGGAGATAAAAAGTAAATTAAACCGAAATTAAAGTTAATCAACATTGGTAGAAATAATAGATATTTGTTTTTTTTATTGTATTGAGATGCGATACAGTAAAGATTTTTTAATTGCCGATAATTTATACTCGCATTTACGCGTTTGTGTCTGAATTCTTATTCAATTATTGAATATTTTTTCAATAATTAGGCGAAACCGGTGTGAACGTGACCTTAAAATCATGCCGCACCGCACAGCGGATTGAGCGGATACGGCACGGTGATGGTACGGGAACGGGACGGCTAGTAGGGAAACGAAAGCGAGAACCGGGGATAATCTCGCCGCGAGCCGTGACTGGTCGGCCGATGCGCCGCCGAATAAACATCGTAGCTCACCGATAATAGCCGAAGCGCCGTAAGGTGCCGCTCGGCTCGACTTGCGGGAGCGAGACACAGCGAGACAGAGGAGGCCGTGCGAACGCCATGGTGTGTGACTGGCAACGTCACTGTCGTCGTCGTCGTTGCCGTCGCCGCCGTCGTCACTCTTAAAATTCCGCGTTGTCGTCGAAAGTGGTGCAGCCAAAAACAAAAACAGTCGTGACGGTCCGCGTTATCCTCGGAGGCGTCGCGTACGGGGTTGGTCGCGTGCGCGCGAATTCGACCGCGAGATCTCGCTCACGATTCACGAGAGCGCGTGCGAGTGAGAGAGAGAGAGAGAGAAAGAGAGAGAGAGAGAGAGAGAAAAGAAGGAGAAGAGAGGAAAACATATATATGTAAAGGCCGTGAGGGACGCGGCGCCGCGTCTTCCTTTCTTTTTTCTTTTTTTTTTTAAAGTCCCGTGGTGTGCTCCGCGCGCGCGCGCGCGCGTCCTCCGCGGAACCACCGTGTCGTCGTCTCGTCGCCGCTCCGCTCCGTTCCGCTCCGCTCCGCTCCGCGCCGTTGACGCGCGCGGTGTGTAGTGCATAGTGTGTACACGTACGAGGCTGCGTGCGCGCGCGCGTCCGCTCGCGCGGTTACGTAGTGTGCGTATGTGTGTGTGTGTGCGTCTGTGTGTGTGCAGCGGAGAGTGCCTCCGTGTTTGCGCTTCTGTGTATCGAGAAGAGAGCGCGTTACGGTTCCTACCGAGGTGAGCTTTTTAGTACGAATACTGTCGGGCTAGCGAGCGAGAGTGCGGCCGACGCGAGACGCGCGCGCGTTTACCGGCATCCTAGGATTTCCGCTTCTTCCGCGCTTCGTGTCATCGTGTTTTTCTCGTGTATCGTACTCGTCGTCGTCGTCGTGTCGTGTGATCGTGTACCAGTCCCCCGGTCCCCACCCCCGCCGTCTGTCAGTGTCGCAGTTAACGACCCGGTGCATCGTGACCGCGGTCCGCGGTGAGTCGCGGCCTCTCCGGGTTGCTCGCGGTGGTCCCCGTCGCAAAAGAGTACGCCATGCGAGAGAGGGATAAATCGGTGACTGGCAGGCGGCGGCCATCTTCCAGATGAGTTTTTCCTCCTTTCTTCCGATAAACGAAGCGCGCTATGCCGTGAAAGAGAAGGACAGCGAAGACGAGAGATCGTGAGAGAGACAGAGAGAGAGAGAGAGAGAGAGAGAGCGCGCGCGAGCGCGACCCCACCTTGATTGACAGAGAACGAGAGAGGAGGACGAAGGTGCGAGAGGGAAGGAAATTTGTTCGCGTCTATCATATATGCGACGAGAGATGCGGTGAACGGCGCGTGCTGCTCGGCGGAGTCACGAAATTTCACGAGCGCGTGTCGCCGCTTCGACCAGGCCTTCGCCTCTCCGTCTGTGAGTGTGAGAAAGAAGAAACGGCCGATCGTGCGAGCGAGAGAGAGAGAGAGAGAGACAGCAGACGTATTAGGAAGTGCTGCCTTGCCGCGCGTGTACGAGAAAGAGAGAGAGAGAGTGTGTGGCGCACCGCGTGCGGGGGAAGAAAACGGAAGCAGCGGTGCTGAGTGAAAAGAACACGGAGAGGCCTGACCCCCTATCGCCGCGCGTTTACTTCGTAATCGCGTCGTTTTCGCGAGAACGCGAGAGACCGGCGGCCGGGACGAAGGAAGAGCGAAGAACAGGAGTACATAAAAGGAGTCGAAGGAAAAAAGAAAGAAAGAAAGAAACAAGTAAGTCGCGCCGCACGTTCGCCGGGGGACGATCGTGTCTCCGCGTCTGTACTTCGGATCTCTCGACGAGTGCGGTTTAGTTTGGAGAGCGGTGAATCGATTTACTCGCCGTGTGTAACCTCCAAGTCTCCGGCTGGACGTCGCGAGAAGACTGGGAGGCGGCCGCGGGAGAGAAGAGGGAGGGACGAAGGGTGGAAAAGGAGGCAGGCCTCGACGACCCGAGCCATCGCCTTGTCGTCGCCGTCGCCGTTGTTGTCGCCGCCTTGCTTCGTCTCGTCTCGCCTCGCCTCGCCTCGCCTCGCCTCGCCTCGCCTCGCCTCGGCTCTCTCGCGCGTCTATCACGCAAACTTGAGCCGTTTTTCGAGAGCGGGTTCAAGCCTGTCGGGGATACTAAGCGCGCGCGGAGCTAATCGCAGCCGATAATTCACGCTCGCGCCGCGGATCAGCGGATGTCGATTCGCAGGGCGGATCGCATTGCAGGCAGGTTGGATTCGCGAAGGATCGGATCGATCGGTGGGATTAAACGGCCGGTCGTCGCCGACCGTGTCTCCGCTGTCTCGATCAATTTGCTCTCTCACTCTCTTTAGTCAAAGCCGGCGCCTACGCGGTCGGTATTGTTGCGCTGTAATTTTGTCGACACCGATATCGGAGCCAATAGGCCTGGCTCTTTTTCAGTTGGAACTTCTCGTACGTTTCATCTTTTCTCTTTTTTTCTTCCTCTTCAACGTGGAGAATCTTGCAAGGTTAGCTGCTAAAAAGAACAGGGGGATTGATTGCGTATCTTGAAACAAGATAGAAATTAACAAAGTGAGCAAATTCACTAGATGTTTATCAACGAAATCATATGTCCGCGGTACTTGAAATCTGAATAGTTTTCGCACTAGATAGAGATAAATATATATTGGAGCATTGAAGAAGATCAGAGGATACTCTAAATTAAAGAATAAACATTGAGCCAGTTTGAAAAAGAGCAGCTCAATTTTTAATCTTTAAGAGTGAGATTCACTCTAAACCGGCGTCTTTCATAGTCTAATCATAGTCGATTAATTTCGTCACATTCGTTTGCGATTAGTTATGTCTTACGACTTGGAGCTTAAAGCTTAAAATTTACGCTTTAAAATCTCATTATAGACGCTGTTTAAAGATTTTAGAGAATACCGAGTGCAAAAGAATAGACTTTAAAAATATTCTAGCGAATGTTTGCTCACTTTTGTAATTTTCACCTCATTTCAAAATATACATTCGATTCTCAGATCTAATAAAAAGCAAAGCGCTACGAACCGTGACAATAAGACGCGATTCACGCGAAAAAAAAAGACGATCATATCGTATAACCGACATTACTTCGTTCATTATTCTTCGTATGATTCAATATAACTGCGACGTAATTCGAGATAGAGGAAAGGAGTTCTAATTATCGGCGATCAACGCCATCTTCAAGATTTCGGAAGAGAACCCTTGTTGCTCGATTTAAGCGACTTTTCTATTTCTATATTATGTCCAGGCACGCGATAGA